>NC_092343.1:78637500-78937500 GCF_046630445.1 Rutidosis leptorrhynchoides | reverse complement strand
GAGAGTCTGCATATTTATGATAGCAGCTTTTATTAAACATTAACTTGCACTCTATTTTGTTACATTAAATAGTGGTTGTTTGTTGACTTTGTTTTGGTCAACTTTTGGTTAAAGTATTATTGTATAGTTTTTCTAAACTTATATATTTTAGTAGATTTCCTTTATAGGAAATCATTTTTAAATAAAGAATGCAAGGTTGTTTTATTAAATTCATATCGAGTTTCGATCAAGCTGTGGGACCAAGTGACGGAGCCGTTAAGTGTTTTGACGGAGTTGTCACAGTTGGTATCAGAGCTCTGGTTGTAGGGAATTAGGCTGCATTGATGTCGTTACCCGAGTCAATAGGGTGCATTAGTGAGTCTAGTCTACAGCCCGGCCTATTATATATTATTATATGTGATTATTAATATCGTGTTGGTATGTATATTGTTATCATACATACATTTCTATTATGTTCTGAATTCGGGAGGAACTCCCATTCCGATTTGAACGTATTCTCCGACTCATGCGAGTTCATCTTTTAGAGGAACACCTCGGTTAGTGAAACCGAGGGGGTGTCATTCTTGACTTCTGAAATTCTCGACATTTGTATGTCATAATTTGTGTTTATTGATATAACGTTTGAGTTACATTACGTGTTCTAGAATTCTAGGCATTTCTATGTCATCTATTATGGATATGTATATAACTTTTGAGTTATATTACGCGAGACGTCATTCTTGACTTCTAAAGGCTCAGCATTTCAATGTCAGCTATTCTGCTTAGGTATATAACATTCTTGTTATATTACGTGCCTTTGTGCCGTTGTGCCTATGTGCTTTGGTTTTTGAAACGGAAAACGTCATTCTTGACTTTTAGAGATTCTTGGTACTTCGAAGACATTCTTATGTCATCATTACTCCTATTCATTACTTTCGATGTCTTTGTCTCTTGTGCTATCCTTAGTACATTGTTAAGAAATTGTTTTAGGGAAATTGTGTTGAAATTCGAGGTTGACCACGTGTCCTGACCTTATGTAGTGATATTGGAATGGAACTATGAGTTAGTGAAATATAATGGCGTCAGGCCAACGTGATTATATTACGTTAATTCATAAAAAGTCCCAATATTGTGACATGAGGAATAGAAAGTTAGTCAAAGAAAATTTGTACACCACTCATTCGAAAATTCTAACGTTGTTACATGAGTAAGGAAGATACTCATTATCTTATTTGTTGATATACGAGAGACTCGTCTTAACCGAACTACTTACCCCATGTTTTATCATTCATAACTCGCTTGTTAGTGACAGCTTCGCACGTGACTAGTTTTGACCCAAGGACTTGTGTCCTGATAAAAGTCAAAACAATATTTAACTCATTGGTTCTCATGACCTCGTAGCATTTATTGATTAGATGTCGCAAGACGATTCAAGTCCTTCACCCGAGCTTTAACGGTCTTACTTCAACTCGTAACCTTTGTAATGCGGATACCCTGCTTTTCATTTAAAATTTTTACACATTTGTGTAATTGGGCGGTTCTCATGAGATTTATGGGCGAATAGAAGTAATGAAATATTTTGTCATGTATACTAATTATAAAATCATATATGTACGTATGAATTCGAATGGATAAATTTACCCTTACCTATTTTGGCTAGTATACACTAAATTGTACCTTCAAAATTATTTTAAAATCACTCATGTCGAGTTGTCTAGTTAACTCAAATTGTTTTACGTAAAATGGTACACGTTGTACATACTTCTAAATTTACTAAGAGCTTCGTTCCATTTATGGGGTTACATCAGACGTTTAAAGCTTTTTCAAAACTTCTTTGATTGATTACATTAGAATTTTCGCATTACTCTACAGAGTGTTTGGATCACCGTTCTTCTCATTCTCCGTTTAAGGATGAAATTTACCATTAAGTTCATTGATAGAAGTTCTTACACCAGTTTGGATGCCGGTTTTATAAAATTTGTTGGAAAGTCTATGCGCCCATAAAATTTTCCCTCTTATGGTTGGACATGGCCGAAACGCGGACCGATAAATCAACTTTCTGGGGTACACTCAGTGGTCACCCTATTATAGAAAAGGCGCTAGGTGGGTTTCTACCCCAACTGTTGTTATAGTGGGTACCATGGATATATATTACACTAGACCATTTGAGGAGTTTCTACTCTCAATATTCGCTGTCAACCGTAACACCCTCGTAAACATCAACCCTATGATTCAGTACTTTGAGGTGCACGAAATCATTTTTGGAGATTGATCTCACCTGGAGTCGACTACTCTTTATAGTCCATGATTCACGTTTCCTTTCAGCCTCATATAAATTGAAGAATAAGGATGAATCCTAGGTTGACTCGCTCATTGTGCGAGGAAGTTCACTGTCGTTGAAAGATCACACCTTTTGCAAGTCTTCCTTTTCGGAAATATAATGAAAATTTACGTTGAAGTTCATGATCCTCGTTATTCCCTTTGAAGGAATTGTCTTAAACATCGTTACCACCGATTTGGTTACTCTCTATATTTCTTCCTTTGTTAGCTGCAACTATACCTCATTCGTCCTTATACGTTCCTCTTGGAGAGCTTCTGTTTTGTTTGTTAAGAAGAAAGATGGTTCGTTTCATTTGTGCATTGATTATCGTGAATTGAACAAGCTTACAGTTAAAAACCGTTACCCTCTTCTTAGAATTGATGATCTGTTCGATCAACTTCAAGGTTCGTCCGTTTATTCTAAGATTGATCTTCGTTCCGGTCATCACCAACTGCGGGCTAAAGAAACTGATATTCCGAAAACCGCTTTTCGCACCCGTTATGGTCACTACGAATTCCTTGTTATGCCGTTCGGATTGACAAATGCACCTGCTGTGTTCATGGACCTCATGAACCGTGTGTGTAGACCCTATCTAGACAAGTTCTTTATCGTTTTCATCGGTGATATTCTTACCTATTCCAAGAGTGATCATGAACACGAAAAACATTTGAAGTTGGTGCTTGATTTATTGAGAAAGGAAGAGTTGTACGCTAAGTTCTCTAAGTGTGCTTTCTGGTTAAGAGAAGTTCAATTCCTTAGACATATTGTTAGTAAACAGGAAATATAGATTGATCCTGCTAAGATTGAGGCGATTAAAAAGCGGGAAACTCCGAAAACTCCTACTCAGATCCGTCTGTTTCTAGGATTGGTAGGATATTATAGAAGGTTCATTCAAGATTTCTCTCGTATAGCGACACCTCTGACTGCTTTAACGCATAAGGGGGAGAAGTATGAGTGGAAGGATGAACAAGAGACTGCTTCTCAAATTTTGAAGAAGAAGTTGACTACCGCTCCGATATTGTCACTACCTAAGGGTAATTATGATTTTGTTGTTTATTGTGATACTTCGCATCAAGGCTTTGGGTGTGTTTTGATGCAATGAAAGAAGGTTATTGCATATGCGTCATGTCAGTTGAAGATCCACGAGCAGAATTATACAACCCATGATTTAGAATTGGGAGTTGTTATATTCGCACTCAAGAATTGGAGACATTACTTATATGGGGTCAAATGTGCAGTGTACACTGATCACAAAAGTCTTCAACATATTCTTGATCAAAAACAGCTAAATATGAGACAGCGAAGATGGGTTGAGACGTTGAACGATTATGATTTCGAACTTTTATATCATCCTGGAAAGGCCAATGTTGTAGCCGATGCTTTGAGTCGAAAAGAGAGAGTTGAACCTCGTAGGTTTAGAGCCTTAAATATGACCATTCGAACAAACCTCACAAGGCAGATTCTTGAGGCACAACAAGAAGCCTTGAAGGAGGAAAATTTTGTAACGGGAAGGTCTGAGGCTTGAGTAAACAGTTAGAGGTACAAACCGATGGTACTCGGTATTTTTGCGGGATGCCTTTGGGTTCCGAAGTTTGGTGACCTACGAAACTTGTTTTAGATGAGGCTCATAAGTATGGGTACTCTATTCATCCTGGTTCAGGAAAGATGTATCATGATCTTAAGGAGCTGTATTGGTGGCCTAATTTGAAAGCTGATATGGCTACGTATGTGGCTAAGTGTTTGACCTGTGCTAAGGTTAAAGCTGAACATCAAAAACCGTCTGGACTTTTGGTGCAACCTGAGATTCCCGAGTGGAAGTGGGAAGGTATTACAACGGATTTTATTACGAAGTTACTGTGAGCTGTGGGTGGTTATGATACCATTTGGGTGATTGTTGACCGACTCACAAAATCAGTTCATTTCTTACCGATTAAGGAAACAGATTCGATAGAGAAGCTTACTCGTTAGTATTTGAAGGAGATTGTTTCTAGACATGGTGTTCCCGTATTTATTAATTCGGACCGAGACAGTCGATTTATATCGAGATTTTGGCAATCCTTACAGGAAACTTTGGGAACTAAGTTGGATATGAGCACCGCTTATCATCCACAGTCGGACGGTCAGAATTAAAGGACCATCCAAACGTTAGAAGGCATGTTGAGGGCGTGCGTAATTGATTTTGGTAATTGTAGGGATAGATACTTGTCATTGGCTAAGCTTTCTTATAACAACAGCTATCATGCAAGTATTAAAGCCGCACCGTTTGAAGCTCTGTATGGTAGAAAGTGTAGGTCTCCTGTCTGTTGGAATGAGGTTGGGGATGCTCAACTCACAGGTCCAGACATTATTCATGAGACTACCGAGAAGATCGTACAGATTAAGGAAGGATTGAGAACCGTCAGAAGTCGGCAAAAGAGCTATGCCAATAAGAGAAGGAACGATATTGAATTTCAGGTCGGTGATCGTGTTATGTTGAAGGTATTGCCTTGGAAGGGCGTGATACGTTTTGGTAAAAGGGGGAAAGTTGAATCCTCGATTTGTTGGACCTTTTGAAATTATTGAGAGAGTTGGACCCGTGGCTTATCGTTTGAAATTGCCACAAGAACTCAGTGCTGTTCACGATGTTTTTCATGTATCGAATTTAAAGAAGTGTTTGGCCGAGGCCGAGGAAACCATTCCTATGGAGGGACTTCATGTTGATAAGAAACTACTTTTTCTTTTAAGGAACCTGTTGAAATTATGGATCGAAAGGTTAAGACTCTTAAACAGAGTAGAATTCCTATTGTTCGAGTTAGATTGAACGACGCGGTCCCGAGTTCACTTGGGAGCGTGAAGATTAGATGAGGCAGAAGTACCCGCATTTGTTCCCAAATGTTGAGTCAACCCCTGCACCTGCTTAAATTTCGGGACGAAATTTCCGTAACGGGAAGGTACTGTCACGACCCTACTTTTTCCGTTATCTTTTGCCGTTAATTATTTAACGACCGTTAATTGTTATTCGTGCCACGTCATTTTTATGATCTATATTATTATTTTATAGTAATATATTAATTATTATGCGTTATATGAATATTTGTATTCATATTTTAAACTATACGTTTCTACGTGTCGCGGATTTCCATCCGGCGAATCTTTTCGGTTTTCAAACCAACGGTCGAGCTTTCGGCATTTTTAAATCCTAAATATTTTAAATATGATATTTTAAGATCATATTATTATATAGTGTATTTATATTTATTTTTCGTCGCGTAGTTATTATCTCTCCGGATTTTTAATCGCGTAAGCATGTTTTCGCGTTTCGGGTTTCGATCGGGCAATCGGGCCACAAGGAATTTACATTTAAGCAAATTGGGCTAAGTGGGGCCCACCCCACTCCTATGTTCGGCCGAACACAAGGGGGTATACCCCTTGTTGTTTTTCATTTTTGCAACATCATTTTTATTTTCACATTTTTCCTTATCTAAACCTAGCAACTTGTTTTTCTCTCAAACTCTCCTTCCTCCCTCCCATTAGGCCGTCCCCTAACACCTCAAAATCATCATCAATTCACCAAAAATTATTGCTTGGATCATAGGGCTTTAATCATCATCGCGTTCCTCTTGTTCTTCTCTACACGATCATACTCTTCGATTCTTGATTAGGGTATAAACCCTAACCCTAGCTTTTTGATTTTTCATATATTTTACTGATTTTGTATGATATATTGATAGTATGTTAGTTATTTGTTATTGTTATGTTGATTGTATGCGTAGAATTGCTCGATTTCATGTCTTTCGGTTTGATTAATTTGGGACAGCGGAGTAATTGTTATTTTCTGTACATGTAACTGATGTTGATCATAAAATAAACTATCTAGATGAGTTCCTCTCATCAAGACATTAATTTTAGACTCCGGATTCATGTCGTTTCGATTCCCGGAGCTTAAGATATGATTAAAATGGTGTTTTGTAAAGATTAAATGGTGAAAACGAATTGGTTCAGTTATGGTCCAACTTTGTGACCATTTTTAGAGTTATTAGGGTGTACTAGTGTGTTAGGATTGATGATGGGATGAACTTTCATGTTCGGGTCATCGAAATCCGAGCCACGGATCACCCGTTATGACTAAAATACGTTTTTGAGCGGATTAAAGGTACAAACCGATTTAGAGCTGTAAGTCACGACTTGGTGACTGTTCTTGGGATGTTCTTGAGCACACTAATGTGTCGGGTGGGTTGGTTAGGAAAAGATATATATAAGGCTCGCCGAAAACTGATTCCCGGGGCTCAAGTTATGACCCGATGAACTTTTGAATTAAAACTTATGGTTAAATATTGAAACTTATGATAAAAATAATGATTTTCATTATTGATTAATTACTTATGATATAAGAAGTAATTATTATCATTTAAGACTTATGATATATATTTATTATATCATTTAATTATTACTTATGATTTAATTAACGTTTTAATTAAACTTATGATTAATAATACTTTTATTATTAATGAAAAATACTTATGATAAGTATTAAATTTATTTTATGAGAATATTATTTTAAGACTTATAATAAAGATTAAATAATTATTTAATTATTATAAGACTTAATTATTATTTAATTATTATCTAATTATTAAATACTTATGATTTAATAATTTTAATTAGAAACTTATGAAATGATTAATAATTCATTATTAATTAATAATACTTATGATATGTTTTAAAATTTATTATTAATTAATAATACTTATATTATGACTAATATTTAATTAATTAATTAAATACTTATGTTATATTAATTATATCATTTAAACTTATCTTAACTTTAATAATTCATTTTTATTTAATTAAACTTATGTTATGACATAATTATACATATTTAACTTTAATTAACATTATAACTTATGTTATTATTATACTTTACACTTTTAAAATTAATGTTGACTATGTTTGACCAAGGTTGACTTTTGAGTTGACTTTCAGTTGACTTTGATTTTCAGTTGACTTCTGTTGACTTTCTAAATAAGGAAACTTTCCTAACTTCAAAACTTTTTAAAAATAGAACTTTCTAAATTTGGAAACTTTCCAAAAATAGAAACTTTCCTAAAATAGAAACTTTCCAAAAATAGAAACTTTCCAAAAATAGAAACTTTCCTAAAATAGAAAACTTTCCAAAAATGGAAACCTGCTAAAAATAGAAACTTTCTAAAAACAGAAAGTGTGTGTCCGTACGCTGTTCCGATCAAACCGATGCATGTTGAGTGTTGTTCTATGTCTACTTGCAACATGAACAATAGCTATCATACTAAGACTTGACCTAAGTTAGTTATTTATATCGACCTGCTTTATTTATAGGTCGGCTTTATGATCATTCATGATCACTTTACTTCATTTGCTGTTCGCATAATTGTGTGGTTACTTCGTTTGCTATTAAGGTGAGTTATAGTCCCATTTTTCTATTTTAAAGCTTTTGGGATGAGAATACATGCAATTTATTTTATACTTTGGACACATGTGGAAGTTGGTTTAAATTATTCATTGTGAGTTGAACAAAAATATTCCCTAGTCTGGTAACTGTAATCACTGGTTTCTACTGGTGAACGCGAATCCTATGGATAGATCTATCGGGTTTGACAACCCCATTTCGAGCTAGTCGCGCTAGCAATTTGTTATCGGAATGTTTAGTACTTCGTATTTTGTTGTAGATACACTTGTTCGGTGTATATTATTTATTGTGTTTGGCAAGGGTAAATAAAGGGTTAAGTGGTTACCATGTGGCTCACGGAAAATGGAATAATGTTTTATTATATGTTTTCTAGCATATAATTTGGTGGTTTAAAAAGGAGTTTTATGTTTTCAAACATAAATTGTTATTGTTTAAATTAAATATTGTTTGCAATATTAAACCTATAATTCACTCAACATTTTTGTTGACAGTTACTCGCATGTTTTATTCTCAGGTTCATGATTGATTGCTTCCGCTGTGCTTAGAGAGTCTGCATATTTATGATAGCAGCTTTTGTTAAACATTAACTTGCACTCTATTTTGTTACATTAAATAGTGGTTGTTTGTGGACTTTGTTTTGGTCAACTTTTGGTTAAAGTATTATTGTATAGTTTTTCTAAACTTATATATTTTAGTAGATTTCCTTTATAGGAAATCATTTTTAAATAAAGAATGCAAGGTTTTTTTATTAAATTCATATAGAGTTTCGATCAAGCTGTGGGACCAAGTGACGGAGCCGTTAAGTGTTTTGACGGAGTCGTCACAGTTATGTCGATGTCTTTTCGTGTGGCAACGTCGCATCCTTGGTAGAATATAAGTACTATTTGATAAGTATCTAAACCATGCTGAGGACATCCTCTCAACAACTTTCCAAATCTTGTCCACGCTTCATATAGAGTTTCATTTGGCTTTTGTGTGAACGTAACAATTTCTCCTTGAAGTCTCACGGCTTTAGATGCCGGAAAGAATTGTTTAAGAAAATTTTCAACTAAGACATCCCATGTGTCAATCACCCCTTCAGGTAACGATTCTAACCAGTCTTTGGCTTCTCCCTTTAAAGTTTAGGGAAATAACATGAGATATATCTGTTCATCCTCCACTTCTCTGATTTTAAATAGAGTACATATCCTATTAAAGGTACGAAGATGTTCGTTTGGATCTTCTTTTGACGTACCACTATATTGGCATTGATTAGTTACCATGTGTAGGATTTATCCTTTGATTTCATAATCTGGCGCATTAATGTCTGGCTTAATAATGGCGTGACCTTGGCCAGTGCGTGTGGCTCTCATTCGATTTTCCATACTTAGAGGTTCCGTTACTTCCATAATTGAATTTGTTGAATACGAATCACTAGAGGATTCTGATTTAATGGTTTGTGGTTCGGGAGGAATGATTAGTGGTTCAGGATCTTGGAATTGTCCTTGAATATCCTCAGGGTTTTCAATTTTGAAGTCGGGTTCAAAAAATAGATTATCGGGATTTTGAGTTGGAGTACTTGTTCGACTAGATGATGATTCTAAAGAAAAATCAACAGCGGCAATATTAGCTAGATGTCTTGATCGAGTTACAGGTAGTGAACTTATGAAAGGTGGTAAACGTTTTGCTCCGTGCATTCACTGAATATCCTATTAGTTATAAAAGATAAAAATTATATAAGCTATCAAATTAATAGACTTTTCTTATTTTGCCCACGTTTCAAATAGCTAATAGATGCAGCAGGTAGCCAGGACCTTTTAAATCGGAAGCCCACAACTCGCCACTAACAAATCCAACTATTACTACGAACCAGAAAATTTTGGATGTCTATCAATGTAACTGCTTAAAATAATTTTTTCGTTTTAAAATTTTAGAGAAGAAATAGAAAATTCTATTTCCTAAAAACTAGAGCGTCGAGAAATAAGAAAGAAAAAGAGCGCGTCGAAAAACGTCGAAAAATAAAAATAAGAAAGAAAAATGTCGAAACTTAAAAGTCTAAAAATAAAATATTAAAAGTTGCGTCTAAAGGTATTAAAGCTTAAAAGGAAATCTATATCCAAAACGACAATAGCTTAAAAGGCACTAAAATATATAAACGGCGTCGCAAAATTCTAAAGCGCCTAAATGACAGTAAATAACGCTGAGTTTAACGATATATTTTTTACAACTATATATATATATATATATATATATATATATATATATATATATATATATATATATATATATATATATATATATATATATATATATATATATATATAAGTAGTATTATTATAAAAAGGGGTTTTTACCGTTTAATGACCGGTTTGTCGATTTTATATTTTAAGCGTAAAGATAAATGATGATAAAAATGATATAATTTAAATTGCGATAAAGTAAATTGCAGTAATTAAAATGACAGTAAATAAAGGTACGATGAAATATGAAATAAAAGTATTATGCTTATTTAAACTTCCGTAATCATGATGTTTGACGTGTTGATTTTAATTTATTACCCGGGTTAATTGTCCCTTGTCCTGGATTATTTGATACCTATTTGGTTTTTGTCCATAATAGTCCATCGGTCATAATTATAAAATGCTCGTCAAATTAACTTTATTCCCGAAGTCAAATATTCCAACTAATTAGGGATTCGAACTGTAACAAGGTTTTAATACATTAATTTAAAAAGGAAGAACATAGCTTACAGTGGTGATTAATCGCGTAGCATTAAACGGACAGAGTTCCGACTTTAAAACCCGTAAAACATTTCTTACATTAACCCAATTATTATTAAACTTAAATTAAACTTTAAATTATAAATATATATATATATATATATATATATATATATATATATATATATATATATATATATATATATATATATATATATATATATATATATATATATATATATATATATATATTATTACAGAGAAGGAAAAGAAAAAGATGTGCATTTCATTTGGCAGAAAACGTCGCCTTTTATAGCACTTGGCCAGATTCTGAAGCCCATGCGATCGCATGGATTTTGTGCCTTCTGGCCATGCGATCGCATGGCCTTCTGATCCAGCTCACATAACTTTGTTTTCTAGTTGGCGACGGTTTTTAATATATAATATAATATATATATATATAATTTTAAGAATTATTTATATATTATATTATATTTATGTGCATAGTTGACTTGTAATTTTAGCTCGGTTGCGTCGCGCGTTGAGAGTTGACTCTGGTCCCGGTTTCGAATTTTCGAACATCCTTGCGTACTATTTAATATATTGTACTTTGCGTTTCGCGGCTCGTACTCTTGTAATTTTGAGACGTTTCTCATCAATAAATTGAACCACTTGAATTATATCTTGTACATTTGAGCTTTTTGGTCATTTGCGTCTTCAAATCGTCGTTTTCTTCTTTTGTCTTTGCACTTATTTATTTAAACGAATATTACATAAAAATAGAACAATTGCAACTAAAAGCTTTACATATTGGAAGGATATTGTGCCTAAATATATGTTCATTTGGAGCACTATCACCCAGGATCCTCAATCTTCTCGGGAAGCTTGTTTGCAACTACTGCTGAGCATGCGGCATTCAACCTGACTGAAGACACGTTCTCCAGCTTCTTCCTGTTAGTTAGCAAGTCCTTAAGAAACCTTGCATACTTGGGCATACCTGCAATCACATCAATAAAAGGCAAATTTATGTTAACTTTTTTAATCAAGTCCATGAATTTGGACTTTTCCGCCTCAAGATTCTCCAATCTCTGCTTCCTCGGGAATGGGAGCGGTGGTTGATACTCTTTAACTACTGGTTTAGCAGCAACAGTTTCCGGTACCCTCACAACTTTCTCAATCACCTGTTCTGGCTCCTTTTCCCCCTCCGTTTCACTAGCTACTACCGGCTCACTATCCTTAACCAACGGCACTCGCAAATCATACTCATCTGGCTTCTGCGGTGAATCATATGCTAAACCACTTCGGGTAGTAATAGCATTAACGTGCCCATTCTTCGGGTTATTATCTGTTTTGCTCAGTAACTCCCCCGGTTTCCTCTCATTACTCTGATTAGCAAGTTGACCAATTTGTTTCTCCAGATTCTGAATAGCCGCTTGTTGATTTTGAAACATTTGATCATTCTTCTCATTGTTTTGAGTAACAGTAGTAACAAGCTGAGTTTGAGACATCACAAGCTTTTCGATCATAGCTTCAAGGTTGGACTTTTTCTCTTCGGCTTGGGGTTTCTGAAAATACTCGGGAGCTTGCTGTTGATATCCTCCACTAGAACCTGGCTGGAACCTCGAACCTTGATTACCTTGAGGATTATAGGGATTGTTGAAATTCCTATTAAACTGTGCACGTCCTTGAAACTGATTGTTGTTCTGTTGACTAATATAAGCGATCTCTTCTTTCTGATTCATAGTCAAACCTGCATCACAATCTTTCCCTAAGTGTAATCCCTCGCAAAACTCACAACCAACCATAATACCATGCATGTCCTTTTCCAACTTCTCCAAATGCCTACCAAATTTATCTAACTTAACATTAATAGACCCATAATCATCAAACGCACCAGTGGTTTCGGTTCTCTTAACTGAAGCAGAACGGGTTGACTCATGATCTTGATGCCATTCATGAGTGTAAGCAGCTTGCTTTTCAATAATCTCTAACGCCTCTTCTTCGATCTTATCCATTAAAGTACCACCTGCTGCTTGATCAATACTCTGACGAGTTGGGATGTCACAACCCTTATAGAAAATCTGGACCTTTTGTAAATCATTCAACCCATGTTGCGGACACGGGCGTAACATGTTAGCATAACGGTCCCAAGCATCAAATAATGTTTCACTGCTCTTTTGGCTGAATTGTGAAATTTCTGCTTGAAGTCTAGCAGCTCGAGACGCAGGGAGAAACTTTGCTAAAAACTTATCCACCAAAACTTCCCAAGAGGTAATCGCTCCCTCTGGCTGCTTATCTAACCATCTCTTAGCTTCTCCCTTAAGAGTCCAGGGAAAAAGCCTTGTCTTGATCGAAGTATCGGCAACCTCATGCAGCTTGAAAAGGTTGCAAACATCATTGAAAATATGAAGATGCTCGTTAGCATCCTCACTATCCTTGCCATGAAATTGGCAGTCAGAAGAAATCAAACTCAGAATCGGACCGGTAATTTGAAAAGGCTGAGTGATGTTCGGTTGGGTAATCGAATTGCCTTGGCCAGCTCAGGTGGCCTTCAACTTTTCTGCCATAGTCTGAGGACGATTTGGTTGTTCTGGTTGTTCAGCCATCTCTTCAGTCTCGAAAAGATCTAATGAAACGTAAGATTCTTCTTCTTCTCTGATTTCAGGTGGTGTATCGGGTACCACAGTCTCAGAACTACTACCCAAATTAATTATATTAGCACTCGAAAAAGAAGATGAATCCACTGTAGACTGTTGCTCTTGACTTAACGCTCTGAATAACTCTCTTTCGGGTTCGTCAAACGGTTGAAGAATCAGAGAATTTGAAGAACGCGTATGTGGCATGAGCTACCTGTTATCTGCGAAATCAAAACTAATAACTGATTAAACGCACCGATTCAATTGAGAATAAACGAAAAGAAATAATAAACGATAACTAAAACTAAACTAAGAACAATTAGATAACAAGCTTAATTTTCGACACAACTGTCCCCGGCAGCGGCGCCAAAAACTTGATGTGTAATTTCTAGTATATAATTTATCTTGGAAAATTCCGGTTTAAAGATTACTACACACTAACGGGCAGTGTACCCGATCGTGCAATAGTATAAAGTTGGTAATTCCAAAATCGTTCCAAGGACAGTTTAAACGTGAGAATTAAGATTGTAACTAATAAAAATAAACTAAGTTAATCTATGAAAATTGAGAGTACGAGATAGTTTGTTTTGTGGCTATTTAACGATTAGCCATATCAAAGATTGATTTAAAAGTAAAAGACAATATTTTTGTGTTTTTAAGTTTAAGATTTAAAGCAAACAGACAAGTAAAAATAAGATAGTTGAAATCAAATAGGAGAACGAATGTTTGTCTAGACCTTTTACACCGAGTATTGGATGCATTTAGATTAAGCCCTAATTATTATCTAACTAATGTGAATAATCTAGTTGGTTCACCTGGAATTCCCCAGCGCAAACACTTCAATTAAGATTACACGACACGGAATTCCCCGTAGCCTAAGACCTCCTAATTGTGACCAAGTATTCCAACTGAGATGAAGACTCGAATCTCAATCACACCAACTCTCGTTGCTTATAATTCACCCCTATTTCGTCTAGCCTTTTGAATCCAATTTACTCTCATCTCCGAGTAAGCAAACAACCAATTAAGACAAACCAATTGTAAATTTATGTATTAAATTAATGAACTCTCGTCCTATCAAACAAATACACAATCAATTGAATCGAAAAGTCTAGCTTTAATAAGAATCGTTCTTGAATTCAAACATTAAATCATCATTAATTAAAAGAATAACTGATAAGTAGCATCCAATACATAGGTTTATGAGTCTAGACAAACATTAAGATAACTAGCCAATAACCATGGCAACAAAAGAAATCAAAAACAAACAATTAAGATAATTCATTATTGTTGATAAGAATTAAACCTAGTTGAAATCTTGATCTTGAATGATTGACGAATCAAAAAGTGTTTCCGGAATGATTGAATTAATTAGATGATGTTGGCATTCCCCAAAAATCACTAAAAATCGCCCCAAAGCTGCTGGAAATCGTCAGGATAAAAAGTGATCCAAAGTTAGGTTTAATTTCCCTTTTTATAGTCTAAAATTTGTCACCAAATACGACCCGCGCCGGGGGCTTTCCAGCCGCACCGCGGCTTAACACTTGCCACAACTCCATCATTTATCAATATGCTCGACTGCCAAATATAGTTATAGTCCGCGCCGCGGATCTTCTGGCCGCGCCGCGGCTTAATACGTGCTCAGACTCATCTTCATTTTTCACCATAAAAATGCCCAAAACCAATTTGTTTCTTCATATTAAGGCACCGCTGATACAATAACATAGAACATACCTCAAAATGATCAACGAATAGAGACCAAAACCGTATCCGAATGGACTAAAAATGACGGATATTGCAATAATAAATATATAAGAAATGCGCAATATCAAAGGGTGAAAAATAATAAGCCGAATACTTTGTGGAAGGAATGGCAAGCCATTTGCCATGAAAAATATTCGACCTTCCAAGAAGGAAAGCCCAACAAAAGACGCTGAATGTTTCCATTGTGGAAAGGTTAGCAATTGGAGAAGGAAGTTGTCCTATCTACCAATCTGAGCTGAGAAAAGGCAACGCTGGTGAGACTAGCAAATCAGATATATTCCATATATAGTTATATACTTCTTCTAGTGATTCCTAGATCTTTGTTAACTAGTTGTGGCCTTCACACCTGTAACAATATGAAGGGAATGAGAAGAAGTAATAGACTGAAGAAAGACACACTGGATTTGAAAGTAGGCAATGGGGATCAAGCTTTTGTTAAAGCTATTGGTACCTCTGAACTTACTTCTCTAAGTGGTATTATTGTTTTGTTGGAACAATAGCATTATGCTCTCAATACTGTGAGCGACATAGTTTGAAAGATGTTAGTATTGAACTTGCATTTACACACTTAGGTATTTAGTTTCTAAGGATAATATATTTATCTTAATACCTATCCACGTGATGGTATTTTTGAAATTGATATACATAGTGTAATTTCAAATGAGAATTCTGTGTATACCTACATCGCCAAAGTCTTCAAGCAAGACTTGAATAAGATCTATCTATGACATTCTCATATTGGTCATATAAACAAACAATGCATTTCAAAACTTCAATCTAATGGACTTTTGGAATCAATTGACTCTGAGTCATTTGATGTATGCGAGTCAAGTTTATGTGAAAAGATGACAAATGCTTCTTTCTCCGATTTAGGTGAAAGAGCTAAAGATCTTTTAGGACTAATACATACTGTTATGTGTAGCCCTTTAAGAACAATGTATAGATTTAGTTAATTTTACTTCATTACATTTACTGATGAGTACAGTAGCTATGATTATGTTCACTTGCTGAAACATAAACATAAAGCTATTTTAACATTCAAAAGTATTCCAAAATGAAGTAAATAATTAGCTTGGAAAGACCATTAAAGCACTTCGCTCCAATGGAGTAAGTAAGTTTATGAGTCAAGAGTTTTTTGGACCACCTAAAGAATTGTGGGATTGTCTCATAGTTCACTCTACCTTATGAAATGTCCCGTTCTTATTGATTAAAAACGTTCCATATTAATTGATTTCGTTGCGAGGTTTTGACCTCTATATGAGACGTTTTTCAAAGACTGCATTCATTTTTAAAATAAACCATAACCTTTATTTCATAGATAAAGGTTTTAAAAAAAACTTTACGTAGATTATCAAATAATGATAATCTAAAATATCCTGTTTACACACGACCATTACATAATGGTTTACAATACAAATATGTTACAACAAAATAAGTTTCTTGAATGCAGTTTTTACACAATATCATACAAGCATGGACTTCAAATCTCGTCCTTATTTAAGTATGCGACAGCGGAAGCTCTTAATAATCACCTGATAATAAACATGCTTAAAAGGTCAACAAAAATGTTGGTGAGTTATAGGTTTAACCTATATATATCAAATCATAATAATAGACCACAAGATTTCATATTTCAATACACATCCCATACATAGAGATAAAAATCATTCATATGGTGAACACCTGGTAACCGACATTAACAAGATGCATATATAAGAATATCCCCATCATTTCGGGACACCCTTCGGATATGATATAAATTTCGAAGTACTAAAGTATCCAGTACTTTGGATGGGGTTTGTTAGGCCCAATAGATCTATCTTTAGGATTCGCGTCAATTAGGTTGTCTGTTCCCTAATTCTTAGATTACCAGACTTAATAAAAAGGGGCATATTCGATTTCGATAATTCAACCATAGAATGTAGTTTCACGTACTTGTGTCTATTTTGTAAATCATTTATAAAACCTGCATGTATTCTCATCCCAAAAATATTAGATTTTAAAAGTGGGACTATAACTCACTTTCACAGATTTTTACTTCGTCGGGAAGTAAGACTTGGCCACTGGTTGATTCACGAACCTATAACAATATATACATATATATCAAAGTATGTTCAAAATATATTTACAACACTTTTAATATATTTTGATGTTTTAAGTTTATTAAGTCAGCTGTCCTCGTTAGTAACCTACAACTAGTTGTCCACAGTTAGATGTACAGAAATAAATCGATAAATATTATCTTGAATCAATCCACAACCCAGTGTATACGTATCTCAGTATTGATCACAACTCAAACTATATATATTTTGGAGTCAACCTCAACCCTGTATAGCTAACTCCAACATTCACATATAGAGTGTCTATGGTTGTTCCGAAATATATATAGATGTGTCGACATGATAGGTCGAAACATTGTATACGTGTCTATGGTATCTCAAGATTACATAATATACAATACAAGTTGATTAAATTATGGTTGGAATAGATTTGTTACCAATTTTCACGTAGCTAAAATGAGAAAAATTATCCAATCTTGTTTTACCCATAACTTCTTCATTTTAAATCCGTTTTGAGTGAATCAAATTGCTATGGTTTTATATTGAACTCTATTTTATGAATCTAAACAGAAACAGTATAGGTTTATAGTCAGAAAAATAAGTTACAAGTCGTTTTTGTAAAGGTAGTCATTTCAGTCGAAAGAACGACGTCTAGATGACCATTTTAGAAAACATACTTCCACTTTGAGTTTAACCATAATTTTTGGATATAGTTTCATGTTCATAATAAAAATCATTTTCCCAGAATAACAACTTTTAAATCAAAGTTTATCATAGTTTTTAATTAACTAACCCAAAACAGCCCACGGTGTTACTACGACGGCGTAAATCTGGTTTTACGGTGTTTTTCGTGTTTCCAGGTTTTAAATCATTAAGTTAGCATATCAAATAGATATAGAACATGTGTTTAGTTGATTTTAAAAGTCAAGTTAGAAGGATTAACTTTTATTTGCGAACAAGTTTAGAATTAACTAAACTATGTTCTAGTGATTACAAGTTTAAACCTTCGAATAAGATAGCTTTATATGTATGAATTGAATGATGTTATGAAAATCATTACTACCTCAAGTTTCTTGGATAAACCTACTGGAAATGAGAAAAATGGATCTAGCTTCAAAGGATCCTTGGATGGCTTGAAAGTTCTTGAAGCAGAATCATGACACGAAAACAATTTCAAGTAAGATTTCCACTCGAAATAAGATTGTTATAGTTATAGAAATTGAATTAAAGTTTGAATATGATTATTACATTGTATTAGAAAGATAACCTACTGTAAGTAACAAAGGTTTATTGATCTTGGATGATTACTTGGAATGGATTTAGAAAACTTGGAAGTAAACTTGCAATCTTGGAAGTATTCTTGATTTTATGAAACTAGAACTTTTGAAATTTATGAAGAACACTTAGAACTTGAAGATAGAACTTGAGAGAGATCAATTATATGAAGAAAATTGAAGAATGAAAGTGTTTTTAGGTGTTTTTGGTCGTTGGTGTATGGATTAGATATAAAGGATATGTAATTTTGTTTTCATGTAAATAAGTCATGAATGATTACTCATATTTTTGTAATTTTATGAGATATTTCATGCTAGTTGCCAAATGATGGTTCCCACATGTGTTAGGTGACTCACATGGGCTGCTAAGAGCTGATCATTGGAGTGTATATACCAATAGTACATACATCTAAAAGCTGTGTATTGTACGAGTACGAATACGGGTGCATACGAGTAGAATTGTTGATGAAACTGAACGAGGATGTAATTGTAAGCATTTTTGGTAAGTAGAAGTATTTTGATAAGTGTCTTGAAGTCTTTCAAAAGTGTATGAATACATATTAAAACACTACATGTATATACATTTTAACTGAGTCGTTAAGTCATCGTTAGTCGTTACATGTAAATGTTGTTTTGAAACCTTTAGGTTAACGATCTTGTTAAATGTTGTTAACCCATTGTTTATTATAACAAATGAGATGTTAAATTGTTATATTATCATGATATTATGATATATATAAAATCTTAGTATGATATATATACAGTTAAATGTCGTTACAACGATAATCGTTACATATATGTCTCGTTTCGAAATCATTAAGTTAGTAGTCTTGTTTTTACATATGTATTTCATTGTTAATACACTTAATAATATATTTACTTATCATTTAACATAATTAACCAAGTGTATCAATATCTTAATATGATTCATATGTACCTAGTAAGACGTTGTTATAACGATAATCGTTATATATATCGTTTTCGAGTTTCTTAATTTAATAGTCTCATTTTTATGTATATAACTCATTGCTAAAATACCTAATGAGATACATACTTATAATAAAATTATGTTAACTATATATATAACCATATATATGTCATCGTATAGTTTTTACAAGTTTTAACGTTCGTGAATCACCGGTCAACTTGGGTGGTCAATTGTCTATATGAAACCTATTTCAATTAATCAAGTCTTAACAAGTTTGATTGCTTAACATGTTGGAAACACTTAATCATGTAAATAAAAATTTCATTTAATATATATATATAAACATGGAAAAGTTCGGGTCACTACACCTTACACACCACAATATGATGGTGTGTCTGAGTAAGAGGAATCGAACTTTACTTGATATAGTTTGATTTATGATGAGTCTGATTTCTCTACTACCGTCTTTTAGGGATATGCATGAGAGTCTGCTG
Organism: Rutidosis leptorrhynchoides; assembly: GCF_046630445.1. NCBI lineage: Eukaryota > Viridiplantae > Streptophyta > Magnoliopsida > Asterales > Asteraceae > Rutidosis > Rutidosis leptorrhynchoides. The sequence goes on along the minus strand of NC_092343.1, from coordinate 78,917,921 downwards.
CAAGCATACTCAATGTGATTCCAACTATGAAGGTAGAAAAGACACCATATGAGTTATGGCATGGGAAGATTCCCAAGTTGTCTTATCTGAAAGTCTGGGGTTGTAAAGCGTACGTGAAGCATGACACTTCAAACAATTTAGAACCCAGAACTATCTAATGTTACTTTGTACGATACATAAAGGAAACAATAGGTTAGTAGTTTTACTACCAAGCTGAAGACAACATGTTTTCTGCTCGGTCTGCTGAATTCCTGGAAAGAGATCTTCTCTTACAAGAAGTCAGTGGGAGTAAAGTAGATCTTAAAGAAATTCAAGTACTTTAAAGTAACATACCTTCAGTAAGTACTAGCAATCCATACGTTGAAACTGAGCGCACTGTTGGTGAGCCAGAATGTGTTACACCTGCACTTTATAGATCTAGTAGAACTCATCGGCTTATGAGGTTTAATTATCTGATTAATTCAGATAAACCTCAACTAAGGGATTATGATGAACCCTCGGCCATATCAGATCCTGAATATGAAAATGACTAGATTCTATGAATACATATATGCAGTCCATGAAGGATAATCAAGTATGAGACTTGATTGATCTTCTACCCAATTGTAAAACAATGAGGTAAACATGGGTCTTCAAAGGAAGACTGATATGGACGGTAATGTAAACACTTTTAAAGCTCGATTGGTGACAAAAGGTTATGATGAAAGTTTTTCACCAGTCGTGAGCCTTAAAACAATTAGGATACTTATTGCCATGGTTACTTTTCATGATAATAAAATATGGCTAATGGATGTCAAAACCACTTTTCTAAATGGCAACCTAAGCGAGGACGTATATATGGTTCAGCCGGAAGGGTTTATGAATCCTAAGCATCCTAATAAAGTATGCAAGCTTCTAAAATCCATTTATGGATTAAAGCAAGCATCCAGGAGCTAAAATCTTACGTTTAATGAGAAAATCAAAGTGTTTAATTTTTCTCAAAACCAAAATAAGCCCCGAGTTTACATTAGAGCTAGTGGGAGAAAAGTAGTCTTCTTGATCTTATATGTTGATGACATATTACTTATTAGAAATAACATTCCAGCTTGTAAGATGTCAAGTATTGGCTTGAAAAATGTATTTCCATAAAGGATCTTGATGAAGCTACTTATATTATTGGAATGAGGATCTATACAATAGATCCAATTGGCTTATTGGTTTGAATCAAAGTACATACATTATCTTGCAGAGATTTAGCATGCAAAACTTCAAGCATGGAGCTTTGCCATGCAAAGGGCATAACCTTGAGAAAGTCTCAAAAGTCCTATCACAGCAGATGAGATGAGACAAATGAAATGTATAACATATGCTTCGGCTATATGATCCATTATGTATGCCATGATATGTACTATACTCGATGTTTCGTTAGTTTTGAGTTTGAGGAGTCATTGTCAACATAATCCAGGTGAAGTACATTGGATTGTTGTTAAGAATATTCTTTAGTATTTGCAGAGTACTAATGATATGTTCTTGGTTTATGGTGGTTTGGAAGAAGAGTTAAGTATTAAGTTTTATACTGATTCTAGTTTCCAAACTGATCAAGATGATTCTAGATCCAGTCATGTTGTTTCTTTGTCATGATGGACAAGACAGTTGATTGGAAGAGCTCTAGGCAGAGCACTATTGAACAATCTAAAACAAAAGCAGAATACATTGTTGACTGAGAAGCTGCTCAGAAAGCTGTCTGGATAACGAAATTTGTTGTTATACTCAGAGTAGTACACAACATTTAATCTTCTATAATATGTACTGTGATTTTTTGAGTGTTAATATACTTTTGAAAGAATCACATGTACATAAAAAAATATCTAGCACATTCTTCAAAAGTTTGACTACATTCATTAAGTCATTAAGAGGAATGATATTAGTATTCTTAAAGGTTCATACAAATGATAATGTGGCTGACCCGTTCATGAAGCCCATGATGCACAACAAGCATGATGATCATTCTAGTAATACTGGACTTCGTTATGCTGCTGATCTTTTTCATTTGTAATTTAGTTTTGGATATTTTTGAAACATTAAGCAGTTTTATATTATTGAATTGATATATAGTTGGTATGATCGTTTTCATTTATATCACTGTGTTCTATATTAGCATGTTTAATCCATGAATAATTGTTAATTATTCAAAATCTCCATAATCGGTCATGTTATGGGAATAACATGAATTAAGATTAATGTGAAATTTTGGTTATATTCATTGATGATGAATAGTTAACTTGTTGAGACCAAAATTCATATGTATTCATTGATGATGAATATTGGAATGACCCAACCATGAGATGTCACTACATGGATCGCAGTCAGTAGTAAATCTTTTAGTGATTATGTTCTTGTGTCCTTAGACTTGAGATGCATGCCCGTATTGATAAGTGTAGCATTGTATTTTGATACGGTTAAACGATGTCCTGAATAAGGCTGTTATAAAGGCCATTATTGGGTATAATGTAAAGCTCGTGATGTTTGATTGATAAGAATGATTGGAAAATAAGAACAACTGTAAAGAGTATTGATCGTTTTATTGATAATATTGATAAAACTTGAATTGATACAAAGTTGTGTTACAATGGTCCCTTTTATACAAGAAATAGCAACGGCTCTATTTGCTAAACAAGGAAAAGATTTCCTAAATATGGAAACAGGAGCCTGTATGATTCTGGATTGTTGAAGCTAGCTGTCAATGAGAGGGAAATGATGAGCTTGTTCTGATCCCAAAATCACAAAAATATTTTCTTTATTTCTAACACTCCCCCGCAAGTTAAATAGTAGGGTTCCCGATATTTAAGTTGGAGAGAGTCTCTTTGAAAAGTCTTCCATTGACGGATTTGGTTAAGATATCCGCTAGTTGGTCTTCAGATCGAACAAATGGAAGAGAGATTATTTCAGCTTTGAGTTTTTCTTTGATGAAGTGTCTGTCGATTTCAATATGCTTGGTTCGATCGTGTTGAACTGAATTTTCAGAGATAGCTATTGCTACTTCGTTATCACACATAATTTTGATAGGGGCGTCAGGAGGAAACCCAATTTCTGTCAAGAGTTTCCTAATCCATAAAGCTTCGGTTACACCTCTAGCAATCCCCCTAAATTCGGCCTCGGCACTTGATAGTGCTACAACCTTTTGTTTCTTGCTTTTCCATGTGACCAGGTTACCTCCGACGAGAGAAAAATACCCGGATGTTGATTTTCTATCTCCTTTCTCTCCCCTGTACCCGGCATCTGTGTATATTTGTGTTTCTAGGTGATTTTTTTTTTGCTGAATAAAACCCCATCTCCCGTGGTTCCCTTTAGATACTTGATTATCCGCCACACAGCTTCCATATGATGATGTTAAGGTTGATGCATGAATTGACTAACAACCCCAACAGCATGAGCAATGTCTGGGCGAGTATGGGCAAGATAGATGAGTTTTCCCACGATCTTTTGGTATTGACTTCGATCAGCTAAGCTAGCCTTTTCTTCCATATAAAGCCTTTGATTTGGAATCATCGGAGTGTCAGCCGGTTTGCAATCGATCATACCTAATTCAGCAAGAAGATCGAGTATGTATTTCTTTTGACAAATAAAGATCCCCTGTCGGGATCTCAAGACTTCAATTCCTAGGAAGTATTTAAGGCCGCCCAAATCTTTCATTTTGAATTCTTTAAACAGATTTGATTTTAGCTTTGAAATTTCTTTTTGATCGTTCCCAGTAATAATCATGTCGTCAACATAAATTATGAGACATGTGATAAGATTATTTCTTCGTTTCAAAAAAAGTGTATGGTCCGAATTACTTTGTTTAAAACCGTATTTTTTCATTGCTATGGTAAACCGCCCAAACCAAGCCCTAGGAGATTGTTTTAAGCCATAAAGAGATTTTTTAAGATGACAAACTTCCCTTTCTTTAAAGGTAGACGTGAATCCGGGAGGTCCTTCCATGTAAACCTCTTCCTTGAGCTCTCCATGTAGGAAGGCATTTTTTACGTCGAATTGATGAAGTGGCCAATCTTTATTTGCTGCGACGGAGAAGAGGATTCTAATCGTATCAATCTTGGCTACTGGTGAGAAGGTTTCTGAATAGTCAACTCCATATGTCTAAGTATATCCTTTTGCCACGAGCCGAGCTTTATATCTTTCAATGGTTCCATCGGCTTTATGTTTGATTGTGAACACCCATCGACATCCAAATGGTTTCTTTGATTCTGGAAGCATGCATTTTTCCCATGTATTATTAGCCATAAGAGCTTTCATTTCGTCTTCCATTGCCTTTTTCCAGTTGGGTGATTTTAGGGCTTCCTCAACGGTGTTTGGAATTTTTTCAGAGTATATCGCGGAAGTGAATTGTTTTGCTTCATGTGATATATTACCTTTGGCAATGTTCGCCATTGGATATCTTGACTTTGGATTTCCTCTTTCGGGAGAATACCTTTTTGGTGGAATTCCCCGATTAACTCTTGGAGGGAGAACATATTGTTCATGTGGAGGTTCAGGTTCAGGCTCAGTTGGTTGATTGGGTTGACTTTGTTGGTTAGGTTGTTCCTCAGTCTGACCTGTTTCCTGTACTAATGAATCCACCTCATTTTCAAGGTTAGTAGTAATAGGTTCAAAAGATTCAGAACTAACCTCAGTAGTATTGGGAAGATCATTGTCGGAAGTACTGGTAGGAGGGTTACTATGAGTCACTTCTTCAGATGACGGCAAATCAAAATCTAGCCAACTCACAGAGTCACTTGATTCTGACTCCCCCTGACTTGTGTGTTGGGTATAGTAGTACTCAGTTTCTAAGAAGTCACAATTCATAGAGGTGAACATGTGTCTCCTTTTTGGACTGTAACATCTATACCCCTTTTGGTTAATCCCGTAGTCGACAAAGACACATTTTTCAGCACAAAGGTCGAGTTTAGTTCTTTCCCCTTTGGGAATATGAACAAAGACCGTGCATCTAAATATTCTAGGTTTTAGAGTAAGATTTGATGGAGGTTTATAAAACTTGGCTAGGGTTTCAAGAGGATTTTTAAAATCTAAGGCCCTGGTTGGGAGTCTATTCAAAAGGTAAGTGGCTGTAGCAAGAGCTTCGGGCCAAAAGGATTTTGGGACATTAGATTCTATCATTAAAGCCCGGGTAATTTCCAAAAGGATTCGATTTTTCCTCTCAGAAACACCATTTTGTTGTGGGGTGTGAGGACATGTAGTTTGGTAAATAATCCCTTTCGTTTCACAAAAAAGTTTCATTTGAGTGTTGACATATTCTCCACCATTATCGGTTCTAAGAATTTGTATTTTACTTTTGAACTGTGTTTCAATCATAGCATAAAAACTTGTGAATTTATCAAATACCTCGGATTTATTAGTTAGAAAATATGTCCATGTCATACGTGTGTAATCATCAATAAATAATAAGAAATATCGAAAGTTATGCCCCCCACTAACCCTTGCGGGTCGCCACACATCAGAGTGAATAAGAGCAAAAGGTCGTTCAGACCTTGAATCACTAGTTTTATAAGATCCTTGATGGCTTTTTGCCAAAATACATGTTTCACACTCAATAGTATTATTTGAAGAAAAAAGGCTAGGAAATAAAATTTTCAAATAACTCGCGGACGGGTGACCAAGTCGTCTATACCACAACCAAGCTTGTCTATTCGGGGTTCCGTGAGCTAGCATAGTTGTGCCATCTTGGGTGACTTCATCCACATAGTATAACCCATCCCGTTCAGTACCACGACCAACAATCTTCCCGGTTCTTATGTCCTGCAAGATGCAGAACGTTAGATGTAATAATACGGTACAGTTAAGTTCCTTGGTAACGTGACTAACAGATAATAATTTGTGTGAGAGAGCGGGAACGTAAAGACAATTTTTTAAGTTTATTGTTGGAGATATTTTGACCGTTCCCCCTCCTTTGACTTGAACAGTCCCACCATTAGCCATTTTAATTTTAGTTTTACTTGGTTTTAACTCTAAATAAATATCATTTTTATCAAACGTCATGGTAACGGTGGCACCACAATCTATAATCCACTCGTCATTTTTATTTGAGAAAACATTGTTGGTTAAAAAGGACTGTCCTTGCAAATTTTCCTCAATTTCAATTGTATGGGACTGATCATAGAAGTTTTTATTTATGGAAGGTCTAATAGGTAACTTTTCATCAACTGGAGGGTTGATATGATCTCTCAAGTTACCTGAGGGGTTTATATGGGAACTAACACTATCCGGGGGGTCAGTATGTAATAAGTTAAATTGATTTGGGGTTAAAACACCCAACCCACCCGTTCGTTCCCAATTAACGGGTTGACACCCTAAACCTAAATTACCTCCACCCGACGATGGTGGTTCTGCTGCCATCAACCCAAATCCTCCTTGTGTGACGGCGGTGGCACCGGAGTTGCTGGTCTCTTGATTACCTTTGGTTGCCGCCGTCGTTGCCGTTGCAACCGCTGCCTTTCCTTTCCGGTGACCGTCGTTCCACCACTCGGGGTATCCAACGATTCGAAAACACTGTTCTTTGGTTTGACGTTTCATGCCACACTCGGTGCACCTGAGGTGTTCTTTGTCTCGGGTTGATTGATCTTGACGGCGATGATTCTTCGTGATGAGCCCTTGACCTTCTGTTTCTTTGGATTTGGATGATGACGGGGCTAATAGGCCGGATCCGATACCGAAATTATTTGTACCATCGGTCTTAGTACCAAAAATGTTTTGATGGGCATTCTCCTTTCGAATGGCGGCGTAAGCCCCTTCGACGGTGGGTAATGGTTCCAACCTTAACAACTCCCGTTTGATATTGTCGTGTTTCCGGTCAAGAGCATTAAGAAATTGAAATAATTTTTGTTCTGACCGGATGTTATTATACTTCACGATGTCATTTGGGTGTTCCATAGGGTTTGGATCCCTCATCTCAATTTCACCCCAGATGCCCTGCATCTGTAACCAAAGTTCTTCAATTGATTTGCTTTCTTGTCGGATGTTGTTAGCTTTGACGTGCAGGTCAAAGGTCTGTAATTTGTCTTTACCAGCACTATACGTGGTGATAAGGGCTTCCCATAATGATTTTGTGGTGGGAAATTGAGTCAGATTGCTAGCAATTTGTGGTTCGATGTTCTGAATCAACCTTGAAAATACTATGAGATCTTCCTGGTTCCATTTTTGTCAGTTTAATTCTGGAGGATCTTCGGTTAGATGCTTGAGGAGGGTCTCGGACTTGCCTCCGATGGCAACCTTGATCATTCTTGACCAAAGTGAAAAATTAGTGTTGTTAAGGCTAACATTGATCTTCAATGAATCAGGTAACCTTTGTGTTTCATTGTTGGTTTGTAGCAGTTTAGCCAATTGGTTGGTTAACTCGGTGATAAGCTGGTTATTTTGATTTTGAACATCGTCTGTTCCATACATGATGTTTTTTCAGACAGATTGGTAAATGATTTGAGCTTATATGTGTTTTTTATGATCCAAGATCAACCACACTGCTCTGATACCATGTTTGATTGATAAGAATGATTGGAAAATAAGAACAACTCTAAATAGTATTGATCGTTTTATTGATAATATTGATAAAACTTGAATTGATACAAAGTTGTGTTACAATGGTCCCTTTTATACAAGAAATAGCAACGGCTCTATTTGCTAAACAAGGAAAAGATTTTCTAAATATGGAAACAGGAGCCTGTATGATTCTGGATTGTTGAAGCTAGCTGTCAATGAGAGGGAAATGATGAGCTTGTTCTGATCCCAAAATCACAAAAATATTTTCTTTATTTCTAACACGTGATAGACACGTGTATGCAATATAGGATTTGTTCCTCTAAAATATTTGGAGTTAGATACTTTTTGAGCTCCTCGATGAATAAATAAGATATTTGTGTGGCCGCACCCAGATATAATTAAGATGATACTTAATTAATTTGGTGATCTAATTCAGTTCTAAGATCGAGAAACAAAATTGTTAAATAAATGAGAATGACCGATGATCCATATCTCAAGTTTAACTAAAGTATCTGAAACAAAAGGACGAATGACATTTAAAACTTACCATAAACAGTTTCGAGAAACTACCCTCACGTGAATTTGGGGACAATGACGTGTTGCTAGACGTTTACCATTGTTTGTATAGTTACTTGGTGTTGTGCCATGCACAAGTGGGAGTCTGAAGGATTAATGTGAAATGTACAACATATAATTATATGACCAAATTCATTTGAGCATTCGGGGTCACACACATATACACCGAGACGTCAAATAAAAAATATATATATATAATGTATATATATATATATATATATATATATATATATATATATATATATATATATATATATATATATATATATATATATATATATATATATTACTCAAGTAACAAAATAGTAAATCAAAATTAATTCATTTACTATTCATATGAATGAAACGAAATTAATTAATTTACTATTCACATGAAAGCGACATGATAGAAATTATTAATTATAAGTTACATAACATACCCCTAAAGTATTTGAGAAATACGACTTTTTAAAGATATAAGATATTCAAAATCAACTTGGTTGGTGAATAATTCTACTCCGTATCTTTAAAAACGCGTATCAAAAGATTGGTTTACTTTGACTATATATTATTTGATATTCATTCTTTCGGTGAACTGAAAAAAAAACACATATTACATACTTTGGTTTCATAATATTAACCAAAGGTTGATTAATATTACTTGGGTTTGGACTAGCATCCATTGACGGTCGTTTGAAGTGTACTGTGGACTATCCAAAGAGATGGTCATACTTTTGATCGTAAGTTTCTCTCCGTCTCTTCAATTTCTCCAAGAAATGTATATCGTTAACTCCTCTTTTGTTTTATATTCATGACAATTATTATGGTTTAACTGGATCATTGGGAAAGATTAATCGTGTGCATGTATTATTAAATAAGTGAATATTTAATCTTGTAAAATTTTATTCATAAAATAATAAAAGATTATTATTTTAACTATCCGCTGCGTTAATCTGAATTGTTAAAAGTACACATGATTTTCCAATAGATATGACCATGTACAGGCAGCCCAAAATCCAAAACGAAACGAAAAAGGTGTCTTCTGATTTATACTTGAGGAATAAATTGTGTAAGTGACCTTAAGATGAAGCTAAGGGCCACTCTCATAGGCTCAATGACTTTATCTTTCAGAAACCTTAATATCAAATATTTTTTCTTCCACGTAGATAAAGAAGTAAAGCTAAGAACTCCACGTAGATTATAACTTCTCATACTTATTTTTCTGATTAAAAAGGCGAGGTCTTTACGTATCGATTTAGAATTAGATTATCGAGTCCTGGCGTCACATGTATTTTATGACTTTGCAGATTGATATGCTTGTTATTCCTTCATCATTTTCCACTTGTAGAAAAGATATTACAAAGGATAACTGATGCAAAGCTTTATATTTCATCTTTAACGCTTTATACGGATGTGGGAATGATAAGATATAATCTTTATATTTAAAGTTGTTTCAGAGATCGAATTTAGCATATATAAATAGATACATAATCGGATTATGTATTTCTCCATCTCAAGACCAATTTTATAACTTAATTGCACACTTTTAACATTTGATTCTGACACAGACTGTAGTAACTCTTGGAGAACATAACATATATTTTAGCTTCTCAAAACTTAGTAAATTTGCATATAACATTGGATTGGAACAATATAAAAAAGGGTTAAAACACTTCGTGCTATTTTTTAGCTATGTTAACATAGTTTCATCCGCTTTAATAGTTATTGTTTAAACTCTTGAATACGTTTGACTAAATCCATATAGCTTTAGCCTTAAGGAGCAATTGTTGAAGTTGACCCTTGAGTTGAAGGCTCATTATTTCATTAGCACCACCAATTAGCTTTCCTCCTATAAACACAGCTGGCGAACTCGGCTTGCACCCTAATTCTTTAAGTTCCTTCTCTATTTGTTCCCCCTCGGGATGCTTGTCTATCTCATAAACTACAGGGTTCGCCCCGAAACTGCTAATCAGTGTCGTAATTGTGTAGGACATGCAACAAGTGCTTTTGCTGAATACAACAACAGGTCTGTCAGTCACCAATGCTGTAACCGTAGCCATTTCTGGAAAGTGTAGTAGTTAATGTTTTTATGTAACTAACTAGATTTAACAGAAGAAATGGTTGCTTTGTTGTGAGTATATTTAAGATCTTGCCATGGCTATTTATAGTAAAAGGACTTGAAATTGTTGTTAGATGCCAAAAAAGAAGATCAGATTCTTTTGAGGTATCATCATTTATCAGACTCGATAGATGATAGGAAATTGCCATATGCCGATATTAGTTGCGTATCTATAGTTCGGTATGCATGGCGGGAAAGTATGTTTCTAAATGACATCCTTAACCTTGATGCATCCTTAAAAATCTTCTCCACGTATATTTGATGGTGGGTAGTTTGGTAATTGTATGTCATGTGTGACATGTATAGTAAAACCTCAAGCTTTATGATATTTTTCAGGGCATATGCTTGGTAATGTTTATCCGATTGGCAACTGCGTCAAGCTCTCATAAATTCTTTTGGAATTTATTTATGAACATATGAAAGGCATGATCAAATTAATCGAACATCCATACAAGTACCTACATTCTTTACTTTATTTGTTCCACTCTTCGTGGTCAATTTTCATCCATATCTATCACTTGATTTAGTGTATATACAATGTGAAAAAAACGCTCTTTTACATCTAGTGATTCTCTGTGAATGTACTTGTTTTGGCGTTAAACTTATGGTTATTAAATTAACCTTTATAATGCTCAAAAGACGCAAGGAAATCATGCTAATCTGTAATTATCTTATTAGTTTCATATGACCCTTGACTTAGCTGATGTGTATGTACATATATAAATACATAAGACATACTTACAAAAACACACACACACACACACACACACTGACACACATATGCACATCAAATCTTATATATGTGATTTGGGTGTTCCTGGTCACCTTTAACAAAATCACATGTGTGAAGAATGTTGTGGAAGTTCATCACCCCCTTTCTCTCTCTGCCCATGTCTTCCTTGTCTTTAGTGAAGAGTTAGACGAATCGTTTACATGAGTACGTACGAATTAAGGTATTAGATGCTGTGATCTTAATGCAACCCGAAGCACAACGGTCTGCCATGTGGCTAGAATAAATTTTGCGTATCTGGCTCATAACAGAGTGAAAGTTGTTTAACTTCCACGTGAGTATGTGCCTATCTAAGAGCCAAAACTCATGTGAGTCTATACATAATTTTTATTATGAGTTTATTAATAGTTGTTAATATTTACTGTGTGACTAATGTGCACTATCCTATATGAAGAGTGAGTTATGTTTTGAACCATTATACTTGTGATAATACAAAAACTTACCATCAATCTTGCAAATCTTCTGGTAGTTGTTGGTATACAGTGATAGTTTTGGTACATAAAGATATATGCCTAGGAAAATTAAACATGATTTGAGGTATAAAAACCATATATAGTGCTTAATCAGTTTTTATATACCAATATTACTGTCTTTTCCGGTCTGTCAATTATTTCAGGGTGTTTGTTCTCTAACATGCCTATTATTGTTTCGTTATATTTGGTTCATCATTATATTTATATATTTTAGCTACATAAGCCTAATTTGTATGGTGTAGCTAGTACCACATGCATGTACGTGCAAACCTAATAGTATACACCATTTCTGCCTCATATTTTCAGGTGTTCCTTCATGTTTGATAGCCTTTTAGTCCTTTCATTCTTATTGTGTACCTCATTCATGAACATATATCTACCTTCATTTTTTTTGCAGAATTTTTTTGAAGCTGTAAGGGTCATCAGAGATTCATAGAAGGGAAATATTGAGTACATATCAATTCTGTTTAAAAAGATTGTATGAAACCGTACGGTAAGGAATCCTGGTACCAGAATCTGATATGACCACATACTCGATTCAGGTCCACCAACATGCCATGCATATAAGTTCATGAATTCCTCTTGTCTCTAAAACCAATTGGTGATAAAGAGAGGTTCTCAAGTGCCTTATATGCATACTTATTTTTCTTCTTACTTCCTATGTGGGACACACCCTAACCGATTAGCTCCAACACATGCAGCCCAAAAGCCAAAAGTGAAGGTAACATATGACATGTGATATGAACTTGAGGAATCGATTTGGAGAACTGGCCAAAGATGAAACCAGGGGCGGATCTAGAGTGTTACCAGTGGTTGCACGTGACACCACTGAAATATGCGATATAGTGAAAAAAAAATTGGGTTTTTAACTAGTGATACTAGTTGATAGTGTAAATTTTTTTGTGTGACACCACTGAAATAAGCCATCTAGTAGAAAAAATTTTAGAGTATTAACCGGTGACACCAATGACCATCAATCCTAGATCCGCCACTGAATGAAACCAAAGGTCATTTCTATAAATCTATAGGTTCAGTACTTACACCATTTAGAAGCATATCAATGAACCTAAATATATAAAATATATCTCATAGCAAAAGATCAAAAACTAATAGCTAATAACAAATGATCTAGTTTTTAGGCTTGCATTCATATGTCCCTTATTTTCCGGTGCTCAAGCAAACTTGCTGAATCACTATATCGATCAACTGTTTTTTATCCTTATATTCAATGTTAATGGCATAGCTATCTTTAAATATAACTTTTTCTTCATTTTCTAATTTAGAAGTGTAGTTTTTTATGGATGGATATCAGTCATATTACTTGTAAGGATATTAGGACCCAAAACAACGCAAGTGATTCAACAAGATCACTCACCGATATTAATTCTACAAGATTACTAACCCACTTAATGAACGAAAGATTATAAATGCAAGAAATGTAAATCGACACAAGAGATAAAGTGGTTATTTGCAATCGTTGTGATTGCTTTAGTCCACGGACCAACTAGAGAATGTATTTACTGAATATTTGTGGTGTGTTTACAATGAGTTACAAAAGGGTCTATTTATAGAATGGTTTATGGAGTAAGCTAAAAACAATTCCTTGAAGCTTCATTTGAGTTTTCTGACAGCTTCATGGAAGCTACATGTGAGTTTCCTGACAGCTTCGTGGAAGCTACATGTGAATTTCCTCACAACTTCGTGGAGGCTACATGTTAGTTTTCTAACAACTTCGTGGAAGCTTCGTGTGAGTTTCCTGGAATCTTCCCTCTAATTGTTTAAAGTTCTCCATATCTCCAACAATCTCCCACTTGGAGACTTTGAACAAACCCAACATTCGTCAACCCAAAATATCAACGATCTAACCAAGAACGTTAAACCACCATTATACCGCCAAACTCCATTTGGGACACGCACACTCAACACATACTTCGGATGAGCAGACTTTCGATACAAGGTCTTCAACACTACTTGTTAGAATTGAAACATTAACTCTCTAATTCTCTAGTTGGGGTCTTCTCTCATCAATTCATTAGAAGACCAATTGAGGTAATGCAAAACCTCAATTTCTCTGTCGTAACAACCTTAGTAAACATATCAGCAGGATTCTTCGTAACAAAGATTTTCTCCAATAATAAAGTACCATCATTTATATGTTGTCGAATAAAATGATACCTTATCTTGATGTGTTTCGTACGACTATGAAACACCGGAATCTTCCCAAGATGAATCGCACTTTGATTATCACAATTCAAGACGCAATAGTCTTGTCTTTTACACAACTCACCTAAGAAGTTTTTCAACCAAACAAGCTCTTTAGAAGCTTCTGCAATAGCCATATATTCGGCCTCGGTGGTTGACAAAGCAACACTCTTTTGTAGTCGAGACATCCAACTAACCGCCGTCTTTCCTATTGTGAAAACATAACCCGTAGTGCTTTTCCCCGAATCATCACATCCACCCAAATCAGCATCCGCATAACCCCTAAGTATGAGATTGTTTTTGGAGAAACACAATCCCATATTAGAAGTACCTTTCAAATAACGAAGCAACCATTTGACCGCTTCCCAATGCTCTTTCCCCGGATTAGACATATAACGACTTACAACTCCCACTGCTTGAGCAATATTGGGTCTTGTACAAACCATGACATACATAATACTACCCACGGCCGATGCATATGGAACCTTTTCCATATCCGTTTTGTCTTTTACCATCTTTGGTGATTGACTTTTTGATAACTTAATCGTGCTACCCAAAGGCATAGAACGAGCCTTTGAATTCTCCATATTGAACCTCTCTACTACTTTCTCAATATATTTGGATTGAGACAAGTATAGAGTACCTTTCACACAATCACGCGCAATACTCATGCCAAGTATTTGCCTAGCAGCACCAAGATCTTTCATCTCGAATTCACGGGAAAGTAATCCCTTCAACTTGTTAATTTCGGACATGTTGGAACCTGCAAGTAACATGTCATCAACATACAACAATAAGATTATATAAGAAGATTTGAGTTTCTTCAAGTAACAACAGTGATCCACTTCACATCTTAAGAAACCAATCTTCTTCATAAAATCATCAAACTTCAAGTACCATTGCCGAGGTGCTTGCTTCAATCCATACAAACTTTTCTTTAGCTTACAAACCCACTTCTCTTTACCCTTTACCTCAAAGACCTCAGGTTGCCTCATGTAGATCTCTTCAACAAGATCACCATGCAAGAATGCAGTCTTCACATCTAGTTGCTCTAGATGTAAGTCTTCAGATGCAATCATAGAAAGTACCAAACGGATAGTAGTCATTTTAACTACTGGTGAAAATATCTCTTTGTAGTCAACCCCTTCCTTTTGTTAAAAGCCTTTGACTACCAAACGATCCTTGTACCTTTTATTGCCATCCAACTCATTCTTGATTCTATATACCCATTTGTTTTGCAACACCCTTTTATCATGAGGTAACTTCACTAGTGACCAAGTTTTATTCTTCTCAAGTGACCCCATCTCTTCTTTCATGGCAAGCTCCCATTGTATGGATTCTTTTGTCTTTCTTGCCTCAAGGTAACTTTCGGGTTCACCATTCTCGGTATAGAGCAAGTAGTTTGCTGATGGAAAATACCAAGGATTAGGTTTGGGCACTCTAGTCGAGCGCCTTAGTGTAGGAGTAACCGGAATGGTTGGACCGGTTTCATTTGTATCCTCCTCATCACCAGAACTCGCACTATGTTCGAAATCATCACCGCTTTCCGAATCATTTCCATCATTAGCATTTTCTGACGCCTCACCGTTAATTGGCAATTCATTGTTACCCGTACTTCCACTAGAACCTGCAAGATCATCAATAGAAACATCGTCAAAAGTAACATGACCCGGTTTAGGACTCCCCGTTTTCGGTTTGCCATAAACCGAATCTTCATCATAGGTAACATCACAAGAACGAATCACTTTTCTAGCCACGTTATCCCAACAACGATAACCCATTTCATCTGACTCGTAACCTATGAAAGTACACTTCTTTGACTTAGCTTCAAGCTTGTCTCTATCCGCATCTTTGGTCTTCACATAAGCGTTACACCCAAAGATCCTAAGGTGATTATAACTCACCTTCTTACCATTCCATTCTTCCTCGGGAATTCAGAAACCCAACGGTGTTGAGGGTTCCCTATTTATCAAATAAGCCGCCGTGTTAACCGCATTCGCCCAAAACATTTTAGGCAAACCGGCATTAGTCTCATACTCTTAGCCCTTTCATTTAACGTACGATTCATACGTTCGGCGACCCCATTGTGTTGCGGTGTCTCCGGTACCGTTTTCAACATTCTAATACCGAGCTTTGCACAATGGTCTTTAAACTCAAGACTACCATATTCCCCTCCATTATCCGACTTCAAGCACTTGACCTTCAAGTTAGTCTCATTTTCTACCATAGCTTTCCACTTCACAAAAGTATTAAATACATCGGATTTAGCTTTAAGAAAATAAACCCATACCTTTCGAGTGGAGTCATTAATGAAGGTGACATAATAGCGAGAACCTCCATGTGATTCTACATTGGTTGGACCAAATACATCAGTATGAATGAGCTCCAATTTCTCCAACTTAGGTGCATTCCCTGATTTCCCAAAAGTCACCTTCTTTTGCTTCCCATATACACATGGTTCGCAAAACCCAAGTTCTACCTTTTGCAAATCTGGAATTCTCCCACTCGAAACAAGCATCTTCATACCCTTCTCACTCATATGCCCGAGTCTTCGATGCCATAGAGTTGATTCAGACTCAACATTAACTGTAGCAACCACCGTGTCTTCATCAAACACTTCAACCATATAAAGAGTTCCCCTTTTATGTCCACGAGCCACTACACAACTACCTTTAACCACCTTCCATTGGCGGTTTTCAAAAGTAACCGCGTTACCTTCATCATCTAATTGACCAACCGAAATAAGTTTCCTTTTTAATTTAGGAATGTACCTTACGTTTTTCAAGGTCCAATTAGAGCCAAGAGTAGTCTTCAATACAACATCTCCAATGCCCTCTATATTGAGTTGTTTGTCGTCCGCCAATCTCACCTTTCCTTGATATGAACGAAAATTCTTCATCATACTTTTGACATGAGTAGCATGAAACGAAGCTCCCGAATCCAAAATCCAAGACTCCATAGAATTTTCAACACTACATAAAAGTGCATCATCACTTTCTTCCGCGGTCAAGTTCACACCTTTAGCCGGACCATTTTTACAATTCCTTTGAAAGTGCCCTTTTTGATTGCAACCCCAACAAACAACTTCACTTCTATCTTTCGATGGATACCTCTTCTTAGACTTCTTTCTACCCTTCTTCTCACCGCGATCAAATTTCCTACCACGGTTGTCGGTACTTAACAAGGAACCGGATGTTGATTCCCCCGAGTTTCTCCTACGAGTATCTTCACCAAGAATCAAATCCCTTATTCCTTCAAACGCTAGCTTAGTAGTTCCTGTAGAGCTACTAACTGCGGTAACCGTACCCGACCAACTTTCCGGTAATGATGAAAGCAAGATTAGTGCCTTTAACTCATCATCAAACACAATATCTACCGATGCTAACCTTGATATGATGTTGTTGAACTCGTTGATATGATCCGTTGCACTCGTACCTTCCTTCATCTTTGTATTGAACAATTGTCGCATGTGAAAAACCTTATTAGAAGCGGTAGGTTTCTCATACATGTTAGAGAGTGTTTTCAAGCAACAAAACATCGTCTTCTCATTCACAACGTTGTATGCAATGTTCTTAGCAAGTGAAAGACGAATCGCACCCAAAGCTTGACAATCCAAAAGCGTCCAATCGGCATCGCTCATGCTTTCGGGCTTGGTCTCTAACAGAGGTTGATGTAGCTTCTTTTGATACAAGTAATCTTCAATTTGCATCTTCCAAAAGCCAAAGTCTCTCCCATCGAATCTGTCGATTCTAAACTTTCCGTCTTCCGCCATCGTTCCCAAAGTTGAAACCTTGTGCTCTGATACCAGTTGTAAGGATATTAGGACCCAAAACAACGCAAGTTATTCAACAAGATCACTCACCGATAGTAATTCTACAAGATTACTAACCCACTTAATGAACGAAAGATTATAAATGCAACAAATGTAAATCGACACAAGAGATAACGTGGTTATATGCAATTGTTGTGATTGCTTTAGTCCACAGACCAGCTAGAGAATGTATTTACTGAATATTTGTGGTGTGTTTACAATGAGTTACAAAAGGGTCTATTTATAGAATGGTTTAAGGAGTAAGCTAAAAACAATTCCTTGAAGCTTCATGTGAGTTTCCTGACAGCTTCATGGAAGCTACATGTGAGTTTCCTGACAGCTTCGTGGAAGCTACATGTGAATTTCCTCACAACTTCGTGGAGGCTACATGCTAGTTTCCTAACAACTTCGTGGAAGCTTCGTGTGAGTTTCCTGGAATCTTCCCTCTAATTGTTTAAAGTTCTCCATATCTCCAACATTACTTAGCATATTAGAACATTTTTTGGTATCAAAAACTAGTGAATCTACACATAGGATGGTAGTAACACTTGTAAAACGTAGTATCGATCTCTCGTTGCTTCTCAAAAACTAGTGAATTACACAGAGAAGTTAGCACATAGATTTTCGTTTGACTTTGAACACCAATGAAGTAGAGGATGAAAACAGTTATTTATGTGCATTGATAACTAGATCACAGTATTCTGCTATTAATCTCTGTGTTTGACTACGCTTGACTAAACCCATGTAGCGTTAGCCTTAAGGAGCAACTTCACCAATGTTGTAACCACAAGCCTGTCAGTCACCAATGCTGTAACTATATCCATCTGTTAAAATTGTTGCAGTTAATGTTTTGTAATACAATGCTAGATGCAGTAGAAGAAATATTTGCAAGTATATATATAATAATGCCGTGGCTATATATAGTGATAGTAAATACCTTTTAGATGCTTAAAAAAGAGATTAGATTCTTCATCTGCCTCACTGGTAGGGAAATGTATTATATGTGTAATGTAGCTGGTTAATATGCATGGGAAGAAAGTGCATTTATGAATGACTATTTGATGGCAAGGTTGTAATAGTCGCGAGTCGTAGACGAGTCGGCCGGGACCTCGGAGGGACGAGTCGGTCAAGTCTGGGACGAGTCGGGCGTTGACCACCGTTGACTTTCAGTAATAAATAAATTAAACATATAATATATTAGACATAAGTATATCAAACATTAAACATAAACATTTCAAACATAGATATATGGCACAAAAGCTAATCCTAAAAAATATAAAAGTTTTTACCTAACTTTGACTTTGATTGACTCACACCGAATTTTTAGCGTTAACTTTTAAGGCGTTGCTGAGAGACTCGGGACAGGCTAGTCCCCAAACCGACACGTTAGCCGACTCGGCCGACTTTTACAACAGTGGCTGATGGTGGGTAGTTTGGTAGTTTTGTAGACGTACTATGGATCTTAGATCAAACGTATTAACCTAGATTAACGGCGAAAACAATAACTAGGGCGAATCGAATACTTGATTAACTATCGGGATCAATCTAACCAATAAATAGTTGATATAATCGATGCCTAGAGCCTTGTATTCGGTTGGGGGTTGGTCTGGGACGGTAAACCCAGAGTAATACGACGGCAATAGGGTTTGTGGTATGTTACCTAACAATGAACCACAAAACCCGTATATATATATATATATATATATATATATATATATATATATATATATATATATATATATATATATATATATATATATATATATATATATATATATATATATATATATATATAATTCCAGTGACCATCGACCGGTGGTCTAGGACCTACGGCCGATGGTGAGAGTCCCTCGACCGATGGTCCCTACCATCGGTCGATAGTCTGAGCAGCCAACCAACTGCTCTTAACCATTTCACGACATTATACTAAGCAATTCAAATACAAAGTATTAATGACGATGTTCATACATGACTGAAATACAAAATACAAAACTAATAGAACTTATTACATAATAGAACTCGGGATTATGCACCAACAAACTCCCCCTAAGACCTAGTTCTATTTCAAAAATCTTCAGTCATCATTTACTTCATTCGTACAGATCGATTACCATGTTGTTCAAGTAGCACAGCTTAGCTACTTTCACATACTGTTCAGCCTGTACACTGTTCTCACGATGATAGAGCATACGATTGTAATACAACGTAAAAATATCAGCCTCAGTACAATTTCTTAACCAAATCGGATCCAACACACGAATGCAATCAATATCATCTTCTTTCAGCTTATCTAAAACAATCACAGCTTCTTCAGAACGATCAACATAAAACCACCATCTGAATCTCTGACTCCAATTCTGCGGCAACTTCCTTAAAGGTACCTTCTTCATAGTCTTTGCTCGCTTATACTTCACAATCCTTCGAGATTCACCAGTTCTAGGATTAACTTTGAAACTAATCCTAATAAATTGTGGCCTAAAACCTTCCCAATTCTTTGAATTAAAAGCTATTCGAATCTTCTTCACCAGCAACAAAGATCGATCGTTCATTCCACAATACAACATTCTCAACCTGGCAATCTGCATTAGCTCAAAATAAGGTAGTGACTTAAATTCGTGACCATGTTTGAAATAATCAACGCCAAATTCTCGCTTAACTGCAAACATGTTGAATTCTTCAATGTAAGCCCAGGCTAGAATTCTTCGTTTCGCACTCTTTCTCAAATTTATCATCTTTAAGTACTTTGGCTCAAGCTTCGGTTTCTCACAGTACTTTCTGATTCTCAATATATCACGCCAATCAGCTTCTAACTTCTTGACAACTTCATCATTATACTTAACCGGCAAGAAACCTTCAGGTAAAACCTCCGTTCTTTCTTTTTCTTTACACCTTCTATTCAAAATCTCATCATCAGTTCTAAACAACTCCTCAAAACCCAGAAGATCTTCATTCTTATCATTACTATACATATGAAAATCTTCATGTGTAACATCTTCAACTAAACCATCTACATCCCCATCATCGAGATCTTCAGAAATCTCAGGGCCAAAAGAATCATCCTCTGATGGAGGATCATCGGACTGTGCATCAGCAGCTTTAGCTTCTTCTTGCTCTAGACGCACCATTTCGTCCAGCTCAGCTCTAGTGAAGTTGTAAGGGATCTCTCCCTCTTCTAAATTATCATAAACAACAGAATGTTTGAGCTCATCCTATTTAGAAAAGAAATCACTAAAACTATAATCAATTTTAAGAGGAATTACTGACAGTGCTGTAGCTTTGGAGGAACCAGGTGCCTCCACCATTTGATTATCAGTCTCTCCCTCAGTCTCTCCCTCAGGCAATTCAATCAAATCAAACTTTTCTTCCCAAGCTGTAACCTTTGCTAGAGCAAATTCAGCCAACTTCCTAGCTTGAGAAGCCTCTCTTTTCACATCATTCAACACCAATGACTGATCACCAACCTTCTTCTGAAGCAACTCAACTTGCATACTTAATCGAGTAACATCCTCAGACTTTACACGATTCTCTTCCTTCAACAGTTCAACCTTCTCATCCATTTCCTTTCTCAACCTCAAGTTGTCAGCCATTGCTTGAACATATAAGTCATTCAAATTCTGAAGAGTAGATGAGCTAACACCTCCTTCTTCCCCTATACGTGGTGGAGCACTAGGAGTTGGAGTAGAAACAGTCTCTTGTGACACTTGTTGAGCTATGGGTGGTGATTGATGAGTCGATTGGGTTTGTTGTATCGGTTGTTGTTGTTGTTGTCCTTGAGTTTGAGTGGGTGGTGTTCCTTGGGTAGCACCAGTAGCAGATCCACCCTGATTCTTTAAAACAAATCTAAACCTCTTATGTGGTCTAAACTTAGTAGAAACCTGAGAACCTTCATCTTCTACCAGTCTTCTTCTTTCACCTCTCGGAGCTTCCTCACCAACATTAGGATTAACATCACCACTCTCATCAACTAAACCTCCAGCACCTGAACCACCTGCAGCTTGAGTATTCACGGGTTGATCAACTTCTTCATCACTGTTAGCTACCTCAAAATCAGGCTCCCGATCAGATAAACTATTTTCGTTTCTCCACTTCTTTCCTGGTGGACACTGATAATCCTCTCGAGCAAGATGACACACCAGCTTGCCATCACTAGCGCTTTTCTTCTGATTCAATCGGTTGAACGTAAGATCATTCATATGTTTCAACTCAATGATATTTTTCTTCAACCTAGGCAGATCCATAGTTTGACTATTGATCATTATCTGTAGAAACCTCGGATAAATCAAATACTGTTGACTTGTCACATTCTCCACCAGCAGATCAAAGATAACCCCCGAGAAATTGAAATCAGCTTTTAGAATCAATGCTGCAAACATTCCCTGATAGATCTCACTGAGCTCATCAAACCCGCCTTGTAACGGACACAAACACTTAACCACCACCAATGACAAATATCTGTACGGTGGAGTGAATCCACTTCTCTTGATTGTAGCTCGAGTAATGTCACCAGCATACTTACACTTCAGCATACATCCAGTAATCTTTTTCTTGGATAGCTTCTTGGGCATGTCCTCAGTATCCTCAAATAAAAACATATTGCGAATCGTGTCTTCAGAAATCTTAACCTCTTGATCACACACAGAACTCACTATCACTTGTCTATTATCAACAGTTTCAATTCTCGCATTCTTACAGAACTCTCTCTGATGAGAATAGTAAGCAGTACACCGCATGGATACCGCAGCAAAAATCCTTGAACGTTTTAAGAATTCAATTACTTCTTTGTACTTGCCCGCATTAGGACCCTTATTACTTAGACAAGCAGTCAAGTTCGAACCATTGCAAGCCTTCAATCCTGGAAGATTAGCAGAACTCGGTCCTTCTGATGATTCAGTCTCAGAACTGTGAGCTACCTATTCTTGATCCATCTGAGTACCTGACATGATTAACAATAACTGCAAACACAATTTCAGATCAGCATTATATTCATGAATGATTAGATATCACTGATTGATCATCACAGAATATATTACATTAAAAGAGTAACAAATTAAGATCACGGTTACACGATCACATGTCCAAAGTAAGACCATTACAGACATAAAATAGTGTATTAATGCTAACAAGCTAGCATTATCAAATTACATATCAAGCTGAAAATAAACAAACACAGAAACATAAACTCAGAATCAGTCATCCCATAATGGGATCCTCTGGCACTAGCTTTTCCTCATGTTGAATCACACCAAGTTTCTCAAACAAGTTATACAATAAAGCTGCGTACAGAAATGGTTCTTCCGTCTCAAGAAAATCTTTCATTACATGAATGAGAAAGTGACCCACGTTTATTTGAATACCCTCTAGTAGACAATATAGAAACAAAGCCTCAGTACCAGACAGCAGATTATCTCCTTCTTTCCTAAAGGTCACATTCCTTTTGATAATCCTTAAATGTATCTCATGTTGTTGTAAGATATCATCATCTCTAACCTCAACCCTACCAGCATAATTATGTCAGATAGTTTGAATCTATTGGGGATCTTTCTCAGATCTTTGCTAGGATACAGTATCTTAACCCCGGTGTGAGGAACATTCAACAGGTCTGAGAATTCCTCCATAGTCCACTTATACTGTTGGTTAAATAGGCCTGAGTGCACAAATTTCTTCTTACCATCTTCTAAGGCAACATTGGCATAGAATTCCCACAGTAATTCAGGACAGAAGTAATCCCCGATGTCTAAAAAGACTTGACACCCAATCTGTTCCCAAGGACTATAGGTCTGTCGAGTAGCAATGACCTTTTGTTCCACTAAAATGGGTCGTCCTCCAGAATTCTCCTACGGTCGATGTTAAACATCCATTGCCCAACAAAGGAACCTCCTGACATTCTAATACATACTACAAGCACTAGCATTAGAGAGGCATAACAGAAAATACCAGAGACCAAAAAAATTCAATTAAATTCAATATAAAAATCTACCATCGGTTCAATCAAGTGACCATCGGTCGATGGACTGGACCATCGGTCCGATGGTCTAGACCTACGGCAGTTGGTCTAAAGCAAATCTACAAACTGATCAATTTAGGACCTACGGCCGAGTGAAGTGTCATCCGGCCGAGTGTGAGACACCATCGGTCGATGGTCAGATACCATCGGCCGGAGGTAGTTCATCAGATCTGTTTGATTAAAAACCCCAATTCGATCAATCTGTGGTTTCTGGTTTGGATTTTGGTCACAATAGATGCTAAATAGGTCGATTAACACAATTATATCAACTATTTCATCAGATAACGAGCAAAAATCAATCGATTTAAAAAAAACAAACTTCGAACACAAAATTAAAGAATTAAACTAAACGAAATCGAGTTAGATTACCTCATTTGTGGCGCTTGAATCACGATAAAAAGATGCACAATACACACGGACAAAAACTCTTTTCCATTCAACTTGAAAATTAGGGTAAAATCGATCACAAGAGCACAAAGTGACTGACCCTTTTGACTCAGGGTCTTTTTATACCCTGTCAGCGACCATCGGCCGATGGTCTAATCCTTTGGCCTGAGGGTCTTGACACTCAGTCGAGTGTCTTTGTCCATCGGCCGGATGTAATTACAGTCGGCCGGTGGTCTGGGCTTTTGAAAAACTTTAAAACTTAACCATTTTCAAATTCAAACTATACTTCTTTTATCAAATTTACTCCCCCTAGGACTAATCTCCACAGTATAAATCAAACACACTTTGTTCCTTTAAGCTCTAAACAACTTGTTTTCAAATTTAATGAAAAACATTGGATTCCTTTCACAGTAAACCTTTCCGAGAACTGAGTTGTTAACCTTAAAAGATGAAACAGAAATGCACATGCAACTAACATATGAATGCAAACTATCTCATATATGCATGCTCATGCAAATACACAAAGCAAATAACTATACAAGACCCAGTGTGTCATGATTAGCAATATTATAACAGACGTGATCAGTAACATTTAACCTTTTATATCTGTAGTGAATTAACTTCTAACATCAGTTTCATTAAACATTAACATTAACAAATGCATGATGTTATCGACATAAGAACAAGTAAAACTGCTTATCATGAATCACACTTCAAGGAGTATAGCACATCTTTTTGTGAGTTGATATATCAAATTGATTAAATCTTTTGATTCGGGGATCAGAACTGAACTATATTGACAAGTTATTCCACAGTTCATTCACAAACTTATTTGATAAAGCATATACAGAACAACTTTCAAATATATCAGTAAACATTTATCAACTTTCACCCTAGGCTTCGATGATAACGTTATATTAATTACCTTAACACTTTTCAATGTTAGACTTTGATCACGAAGTCAGTCCTCATTTGAGATCGCACGATGTTTCAGGTAGAACAACTGAGCACAACATGTTGACGCTGTCCTCTTATCACATCAATGTACTTTCAATTTGATTGAACAGAACCATATCACGATGTTTCTAGCAACCCTGTCAGCCATGAGCTTCTACCTTAAACTTACACCTTTCGTTTCAGATAACCTTGTGAATCTCAAATTTATTGCATACTTTGAAAAGACACATACCGGCCGCTATAAACCCCATACTTAAACGGAAATCGTATGATGTATGATGTTTAATGGATGGAAGTGATAAATATATTTGAGTGATGGAACGCTAAGATATCCTCCAGAAGATATTCCCTCTATCCAGGTCAATAGGCACAATCCCATACCACAGACAAAAGAAGTAAAATTCACTAATAGAGATGTGAACTGAATGATTTAAGTTCTCTATATCTGATGATCTGATAAATTCTCCCCCTCGGATGTAGATAACTAAATCGTTCATAATAAGTCTCCGATTGGAATATATGTTGTCGCAGACTTAGAAAACCAAGGAATCTCTGAAGCTTTGTTCAATTCTTGATCCATGATTCTCTTGAAGCTAGGTGGCGCATCAGATTATTTACAACTTTAAATGAATAAATATAAAGAAACCATAACTTGCAATTTTTTTTTTTAATTTTTTTTTTTATGTTGCCTTTTCTCCATGCTATATTACAAAGCATATAAATAAAACAAACAAAATAAATAAATAAATACAACTATACATGATGATGATGCACCACTGTCTTTGACTTTGTAGTAACTTCACGGAAAACCAATCTTCTGATATTGAAATCTAGAACCCGATGACGTTGCAATATACAAATCATTCTGTGTCTGTGATACAAGACTGTACTTCTTAACCCTTTTAGAGAAAACACCTCCCTTTGGGTACCCGATATGTGTAGTGACCCGAACTTTTCCATGTTTATATATATTAATTGAGATTGATATTTACATGATTAAATGTTTCCAACATGTTAAGCAATCAAACTTTTTAAGACTTGATTAATTGAAATATGTTTCATATAGACAATTGACCACCCAAGTTGATCGGTGATTCACGAACGTTAAAACTTGTAAAAACTATATGATGACATATATATGGATATATATATATAGTTAACATGATACTATGATAATAAAACATATCATAAAGTATATTAACAATGAACTACATATGTAAAAACAAGACTACTAACTTAATGATTTTTAAACGAGACATATATGTAACGATTATCGTTGTAAAGACATTTAATGTATATATATCATATTAAGAGATATTCATACATGATAATATCATGATAATATAATAATTTAAAATCTCATTTGATATTATAAACATTGGGTTAACAACATTTAACAAGATCGTTAACCTAAAGGTTTCAAAACAACACTTACATGTAACGACTAACGATGACTTAACGACTCAGTTAAAATGTATATACATGTAGTGTTTTAATATGTATTTATACACTTTTGAAAGACTTCAATACACTTATCAAAATACTTCTACTTAACAAAAATGCTTACAATTACATCCTCGTTCAGTTTCATCAACAATTCTACTCGTATGCACCCGTATTCGTACTCGTACAATACACAGCTTTTAGATGTATGTACTATTGGTATATACACTCCAATGATCAGCTCTTAGCAGCCCATGTGAGTCACCTAACACATGTGGGAACCATCATTTGGCAACTAGCATGAAATATCTCATAAAATTACAAAAATATGAGTAATCATTCATGACTTATTTACATGAAAACAAAATTACATATCCTTTATATCTAATCCATACACCAACGACCAAAAACACCTACAAACACTTTAATTCTTCAATTTTCTTCATCTAATTGATCTCTCTCAAGTTCTATCTTCAAGTTCTAAGTGTTCTTCATAAATTTCAAAAGTTCTAGTTTCATAAAATCAAGAATACTTTCAAGTTTGCTAGCTCACTTCCAATCTTGTAAGGTGATCATCCAACCTCAAGAAATCTTTGTTTTTTACAGTAGGTTATCATTCTAATACAAGGTAATAATTATATTCAAACTTTGGTTCAATTTCTATAACTATAACAATCTTATTTCAAGTGATGATCTTACTTGAACTTGTTTTTGTGTCATGATTCTGCTTCAAGAACTTCGAGCCATCCAAGGATCCGTTGAAGCTAGATCCATTTTTCTCTTTTCCAGTAGGTTTATCCAAGGAACTTAAGGTAGTAATGATGTTCATAACATCATTCGATTCATACATATAAAGCTATCTTATTCGAAGGTTTAAACTTATAATCACTAGAACATAGTTTAGTTAATTCTAAACTTGTTCGCAAACAAAAGTTAATCCTTCTAACTTGACTTTTAAAATCAACTAAACACATGTTCTATATCTATATGATATGCTAACTTAATGATTTAAAACCTGGAAACACGAAAAACACCGTAAAACCGGATTTACGCCGTCGTAGTAACACCGCGGGCTGTTTTGGGTTAGTTAATTAAAAACTATGATAAACTTTGATTTAAAAGTTATTATTCTGAGAAAATAATTTTTATTATGAACATGAAACTATATCCAAAAATTATGGTTAAACTCAAAGTGGAAGTATGTTTTCTAAAATGGTCATCTAGACGTCGTTCTTTCGACTGAAATGACTACCTTTACAAAAACGACTTGTAACTTATTTTTCCGACTATAAACCTATACTTTTTCTGTTTAGATTCATAAAATAGAGTTCAATATGAAACTATAGCAATTTGATTCACTCAAAACGGATTTAAAATGAAGAAGTTATGGGTAAAACAAGATTGGATAATTTTTCTCATTTTAGCTACGTGAAAATTGGTAACAAATCTATTCCAACCATAACTTAATCAACTTGTATTGTATATTATGTAATCTTGAGATACCATAGACACGTATACAATATTTCGACCTATCATGTCGACACATCTATATATATTTCGGAACAACCATAGACACTCTATATGTGAATGTTGGAGTTAGCTATACAGGGTTGAGGTTGATTCCAAAATATATATAGTTTGAGTTGTGATCAATACTGAGATACGTATACACTGGGTCGTGGATTGATTCAAGATAATATTTATCGATTTATTTCTGTACATCTAACTGTGGACAACTAGTTGTAGGTTACTAACGAGGACAGCTGACTTAATAAACTTAAAACATCAAAATATATTAAAAGTGTTGTAAATATATTTTGAACATACTTTGATATATATGTATATATTGTTATAGGTTCGTGAATCAACCAGTGGCCAAGTCTTACTTCCTGACGAAGTAAAAATCTGTGAAAGTGAGTTATAGTCCCACTTTTAAAATCTAATATTTTTGGGATGAGAATACATGCAGGTTTTATAAATGATTTACAAAATAGACACAAGTACGTGAAACTACATTCTATGGTTGAATTATCGAAATCGAATATGCCCCTTTTTATTAAGTCTGGTAATCTAAAAATTAGGGAACAGACACCCTAATTGACGCGAATCCTAAAGATAGATCTATTGGGCCTAACAAACCCCATCCAAAGTACCGGATGCTTTAGTACTTCGAAATTTATATCATATCCGAAGGGTGTCCCGGAATGATGGGGATATTCTTATATATGCATCTTGTTATTGTCGGTTACCAGGTGTTCACCATATGAATGATTTTTATCTCTATGTATGGGATGTGTATTGAAATATGAAATCTTGTGGTCTATTGTTACGATTTGATATATATAGGTTAAACCTATAACTCACCAACATTTTTGTTGACGTTTAAAGTATGTTTATTCTCAAGTGAATATTAAGAGCTTCCGCTGTTGCATACTAAAATAAGGACAAGATTTGGAGTCCATGTTTGTATGATATTGTGTAAAAACTGCATTCAAGAAACTGATTTCGATGTAACATATTTGTATTGTAAACCATTATGTAATGGTCGTGTGTAAACAGGATATTTTAGATTATCATTATTTGATAATCTACGTAAAGCTTTTTAAACCTTTATTTATGAAATAAAGGTTATGGTTTGTTTTAAAAATGAATGCAGTCTTTGAAAAACGTCTCATATAGAGGTCAAAACCTCGCAACGAAATCAATTAATATGGAACGTTTTTAATCAATAAGAACGGGACATTTCAGTTGGTATCAGAGCGTTGGTCTTAGAGAACCAGAATTTTGCATTAGTGTGTCTTATCGAGTTTGTTAGGATGCATTAGTAAGTCTGGACTTCGACCGTGTTTACTTGAAAAATGATTGCTTAACAAATTTTGTTGGAAACTATATATTTTTAACATGTGAATATTATGTGATATATTAATCTCTTAACGCGTTTGATATTATGTGATAGATGTCTACCTCTAGAACAAGTCCCATTGACTCACCTAATAATAATGAAGAGTCAAATGTAAATTGGAATGATTCGTGGACTGATTCACAAGTTCCCGAAGAGGAACCGGAAGAAGAGTCGGAACCGGAAGAAGAATCGGAACCGGAAGAAGAATCGGAACCGGATGAAGAAGTAGAATCGGTGGGGGAAATAATAAAATGGTTAAGTAAAAGAAAATACTCAACTAACCGACCAAGGTTAATTATGGTCAATGGTGTTTCCGCCAAGGAAGCAAAATATTGGGAGGATTACCAATTCTCCGATGAATCGGATTCTGACGAGAATTCCGATGATGTTATAGAAATTACCCCAACTGAATTTAAAAAGGCAAAAGAAAATAATAAGGGAAAGGGCATAAAAATAGAGAAATCTAATTCCAACCCCGATGAACTTTATATGTATCGTCAACCCCCGAAGTCCTTAAGTTGTAACAATGACCCGGGAACCTCTAAACCACCAGGTTTTTCTAAACCAATGTGGATAACGACGGCTCGTATTAGGGGAACATCATATATCCCTAGAAACTTGGCAAAACGAACCAAAACCGAAGAAGAAGAAACAAGCAAGTCAGAATAAGATAGTTGTATTCGTGTGGTGTAATATATGTAATATAGTGTGCTTATGCTTTATGATATATGTAAAAATTGCTTGTATTAATAAGTATTTTTTTTTATGAATCTAACTCTTGTCTATTTTACAGTATAAAAACACAAAATGGATAGACAACCCAATATTTTAAGAGACCTACCCGGAGACATGATTGATGAAATCTTGTCTAAAGTCGGTCAGAATTCTTCGGCACAACTATTTAAGGCGAGATCAGTTTGTAAGACATTCGAAGAACGTTCCAAGAATGTCTTGGTTTATAAGAGACTTTCATTTGAAAGATGGGGGATATCACATTGGGAAACCCATAAGTTACGATGTGTTTACTTTGACGCATATATTTCGGGGAACCCAAATGCTATTTTACGCAACGGGTTAAGAAATTATTTTGACTCAATATATCCGAATATTGGACTTCGTGATTTAGAAAAAGCGGCTAACATGCAACATAAAGAAGCATGTTATGCTTACGGATTAGTAATGTTCGCTTCTCACCAAAGTGAGAACAAGAACATCGGGCTACAACTATTAAACAAAACGTTTCCACAAGTGACGGAGTCGGTAATTGGGGTAAGAAATGAGGTTTTTAGATTATTACGGGACTGTTGGACATTACGTAACCCTCGTCCCTTTGATGACGTTACAACACGCTATCTTATCAACGGCCATAACGGTTATGTTGCACAAGACCAAGGATGGGAAGTAGTCCTAGTAAAACCAGAATGCATGACTTGTTTCTGGACGTATGAATTACGTGTCTTTATTGCCTTTGCTGAACGACTTGTGTACTAGCTAGAATTGTCTTCACAACTATCTTGTATCAAAGTTATTGTGTGCTATATTTCATGCTTTATGTAAAATAAGCGGTATTGTAAGTTTGTAAAATATTGTATAAAAGTTTGAACGCGAAATATTATTATAATCAGTTTTTCATATAGAATTGTAGTAGTTGAATTGTATATTAGCTACTAAGTATGAACTTAACGGGTAGGTACTACCCGAATTTAAACTTATAAAACGCTAATATGAAGAAAAAGCTTTTATAAATGAGTTCATATTATGCTACGAAATACTATTAACTACTCTTAATATTCTGTATGATTAACTTGTTCCATTTAACTATTTTGAAGGAAATGGCACCGACTACTCGACACACCGTGAATATGAATGAAGAGGAATTCCGTACTTTTCTAGCTTCAAACATAGCCGCAGTACAGGTTGCGCTACATACCAACAATAACCTTGGATCTAGCAGTACAGGAAATCGTGTAGGATGCACCTACAAAGAATTCACTGCCTGCAAACCTTTAGAATTTGATGGAACCGAAGGACCGATCGGATTGAAACGGTGGACCGAGAAGGTTGAATCGGTGTTTGCCATAAGTAAGTGTACTGAAGAGGACAAAGTGAAGTACGCTACGCATACCTTCACAGGTTCTGCGTTAACATGGTGGAATACCTATCTAGAGCAAGTGGGACAAGATGATGCGTACGCACTACCGTGGTCAGCATTCAAGCACTTGATGAACGAGAAGTACCGTCCCAGAACCGAGGTCAATAAGCTCAAGACAGAACTTAGAGGGTTACGAACCCAAGGATTTGATATTACCACGTACGAAAGACGATTCACAGAATTGTTCCTATTGTGTCCGGGAGCATTCGAAGATGAGGAAGAGAAGATCGACGCGTTTGTGAAAGGATTACCGGAAAGAATCCAAGAAGATATAAGTTCACACGAGCCCTCCTCCATACAACAGGCATGTAGAATGGCTCACAAACTAGTGAACCAGATTGAAGAAAGAATTAAAGAACAGACTGCTGAAGAGGCCAATCTGAAGCAAGTCAAAAGAAAGTGGGAGGAAAACGGTGATAAGAATCACCAATACAACAACAACAGTAATTACAACAATAATCGCAACAATTATCCCAACAATCGCAACATCAATCGCAACTACAACAAACGGCCCAACAACAACAACAACAACAACAACAACAACAACAACAGCAGCTACAACAATCATCCCAACAACAATAATAACCGCAACAACAACAACAATCAGAAGCAGCTATGCCAAAGGTGTGAAAAGTATCACTCGGGGTTTTGCACCAAATTTTGCAACAAGTGTAAAAGAAATGGTCATAGCGTGGCGAAGTGTGATGTCTACGGACCAGGGGTTAACAGAACGAAAGGAACAAATGGTGTCGGAACGAGTAATGGCGGAGCAAGTAGTGTCGGAGCAAGTTATGCCAATGTAGTTTGTTATAAATGTGGAAAACCGGGCCACATTATTAGAAATTGCCCGAACCAGGAGAACACGAATGGACAAGGCCGCGGAAGAGTTTTCAATATTAATGCGGCAGAGGCACAGGAAGACCCGGAGCTTGTTACGGGTACGTTTCTTATTGACAATAAATCTGCTTACATTTTATTTGATTCGGGTGCGGATAGAAGCTATATGAGTAGAGATTTTTGTGCTAAATTAAGTTGTCCATTGACGCCTTTGGATAGTAAATTTTTACTCGAATTAGCAAATGGTAAATTAATTTCAGCAGATAATATATGTCGGAATCGAGAAATTAAACTGGTTAGCGAAACATTTAAGATTGATTTGATACCAGTAGAGTTAGGGAGTTTTGATGTGATAATCGGTATGGACTGGTTGAAAGAAGTGAAAGCAGAGATCGTTTGTTACAAAAATGCAATTCACATTATACGAGAAAAAGGAAAACCCTTAATGGTGTACGGAGAAAAGGGCAACACGAAGCTACATCTTATTAGTAATTTTAAGGCACAAAAACTAATAAGAAAAGGTTGCTATGCTGTTCTAGCACACGTCGAGAAAGTACAAACTGAAGAAAAGAGCATCAATGATGTTCCCATTGCAAAAGAATTTCCCGATGTATTTCCGAAAGAATTACCGGGATTACCCCCACATCGATCCGTTGAATTTCAAATAGATCTTGTACCAGGAGCTGCACCAATAGCTCGTGCTCCTTACAGACTCGCACCTAGCGAGATGAAAGAACTGCAAAGCCAATTACAAGAACTTTTAGAGCGTGGTTTCATTCGACCAAGCACATCACCGTGGGGAGCTCCTGTTTTGTTTGTCAAGAAGAAAGATGGTACATTCAGGTTGTGTATCGACTACCGAGAGTTGAACAAACTTACCATCAAAAACCGCTACCCACTACCGAGAATCGACGACTTATTTGATCAACTACAAGGCTCGTCTGTTTATTCAAAGATTGACTTACGTTCCGGGTATCATCAAATGCGGGTGAAAGAAGATGATATTCCAAAGACTGCTTTCAGAACACGTTATGGTCATTACGAGTTTATGGTCATGCCGTTTGGTTTAACTAATGCACCAGCTGTGTTCATGGACCTTATGAACCGAGTGTGTGGACCATACCTTGACAAGTTTGTCATTGTTTTCATTGATGACATACTTATTTACTCAAAGAATGACCAAGAACACGGTGAACATTTGAGAAAGGTGTTAGAAGTATTGAGAAAGGAAGAATTGTACGCTAAGTTTTCAAAGTGTGCATTTTGGTTGGAAGAAGTTCAATTCCTCGGTCACATAGTGAACAAAGAAGGTATTAAGGTGGATCCTGCAAAGATAGAAACTGTTGAAAAGTGGGAAACCCCAAAAACTCCGAAACACATACGCCAGTTTTTAGGACTAGCTGGTTACTACAGAAGGTTCATCCAAGACTTTTCCAGAATAGCAAAACTCTTGACTGCATTAACGCATAAAGGGAAGAAATTTGAATGGAATGATGAACAAGAGAAAGCGTTTCAGTTATTGAAGAAAAAGCTAACTACGGCACCTATATTGTCATTGCCTGAAGGGAATGATGATTTTGTGATTTATTGTGATGCATCAAAGCAAGGTCTCGGTTGTGTATTAATGCAACTAACGAAGGTGATTGCTTATGCGTCTAGACAATTGAAGATTCACGAACAAAATTATACGACGCATGATTTGGAATTAGGCGCGGTTGTTTTTGCATTAAAGACTTGGAGGCACTACTTATATGGGGTCAAAAGTATTATATATACCGACCACAAAAGTCTTCAACACATATTTAATCAGAAACAACTGAATATGAGGCAGCGTAGGTGGATTGAATTATTGAATGATTATGACTTTGAGATTCGTTACCACCCGGGGAAGGCAAATGTGGTAGCCGATGCCTTGAGCAGGAAGGACAGAGAACCCATTCGAGTAAAATCTATGAATATAATGATTCATAATAACATTACTACTCAAATAAAGGAGGCGCAACAGGGAGTTTTAAAAGAGGGAAATTTAAAGGATGAAATACCCAAAGGATCGGAGAAGCATCTTAATATTCGGGAAGACGGAACCCGGTATAGGGCTGAAAGGATTTGGGTACCAAAATTTGGAGATATGAGAGAAATGGTACTTAGAGAAGCTCATAAAACCAGATACTCAATACATCCTGGAACGGGGAAGATGTACAAGGATCTCAAGAAACATTTTTGGTGGCCGGGTATGAAAGCCGATGTTGCTAAATACGTAGAAGAATGTTTGACGTGTTCTAAGGTCAAAGCTGAGCATCAGAAACCATCAGGTCTATTTCAACAACCCGAAATCCCGGAATGGAAATGGGAAAACATTACAATGGATTTCATCACTAAATTGCCAAGGACTGCAAGTGGTTTTGATACTATTTGGGTAATAGTTGATCGTCTCACCAAATCAGCACACTTCCTACCAATAAGAGAAGATGACAAGATGGAGAAGTTAGCACGATTGTATTTTAAGGAAGTCGTCTCCAGACATGGAATACCAATCTCTATTATCTCTGATAGGGATGGCAGATTTATTTCAAGATTCTGGCAGACATTACAGCAAGCATTAGGAACTCGTCTAGACATGAGTTGAAAGGATCCGAAACTAATCATCCGGACATCGTCCATATAGATTAAAAACGAATTACAATAGTTGATAACATCGCGAGGTACTTGACCTCTATATGATACATTTTACAAACGTTGCATTTATTTCTTAAAGGCAATCTATTATTACATCGAGAGTTGACATATTAGCCTAACATTTTATAACAACCAAATGATCTAATCTGCCATTTTCATAACAATAGTCTTTAATGAACTTCAATGACTCGAATGCAACGTCCTTGTATCATAGCTTAAATGGTCCCAAGTAGTATCCTTAACATGAGCTAATGCACAGCGGAAGACTTAATTCGTACCTGAGAATAACATGCTTTAAAACGTCAACATAAAGTTGGTGAGATATATAGGTTTGATGCTAGCAGCGTTATAACAATGGACCACAAGATTTCGTATATAATCATTTCAATAAAAATATTCTAAGTGGTTGAGCACTTGGTAACCATACTTAACATTTAATCACGTCGCATATTCCCTTTAATATGAAATCTTACTACACCGTACCAAGGTGTAGTCGCAAAACGAAGTACTGTGCAACCGTTGAATACTGGTCGTCCAGTCCGGTTGGGGTTGTCAGGCCCGATAGATCTATCAACAGGATTCGCGTTTACAATACCGCTGTAAATAACAGTTACCAAGCTACAGGGAAGTATGCCAGTGGTACAACTCAACGTAGAATATATTTTTCAGTTACTTGTGTCCATAACGTAAAACATAAAATACATGTATTCTCATCCCGAAATATTTAGAGTTTAAAAGTGGGACTATATACTCACTGTTGTCTCGAAGATATATATATTTTTGACTTGGTCTTCCGGTTGATATCACGAACCTATCCATATATAATATATCAATATATTTTCATTTTAAACAAACATCTCGTATATATATTTATAATACTTTTAATACTTTGAATAATTCCTTAGTCCGTAGTTAGCGTTTCGATGTTAGTAATTCAATTTTAATGGTTCATTTTTAGATGTTTAATATACCCGCAATAAATAAACCCCCAACGAAATAAATAAAACTCCCATAAAACCCCATCGTATATGTGTTGGTCGAGATTAATCTTGACCCATGGTACCGGTGTTGTCAAATGACGTGTTGCGTACATAAAGTACCGGTGTTGTCAAATGACGTGTTGCGTACAATCATGGGATCTTATGATTAATCTTCTCGTGTTGTTTACGGGTGATCCTGAACCATATGAAATTGAATTATGAGTACATATATATAAAATATCATGTTATCTTAGAAATATGTGATTTATATCTTTTTTTTCCAATTGATCCCGTAGTTGAAATGATCTAGGATAACCAATTTTGTTTCGGTCATAGTTTCTTCGTTACAAGTCCGTTTTCGTTGATTCAAATTGCCATCTTCTTGGATCGAGTTCTTCTTTAAGACTATGAACTGTAAATACCTTGGTTTGTATTCAAAATCATACGGCATAAGTGAAACATTAGTGAAACATATGAAGTTAAACATTTTGTTACAAAAAAAATCATTTAATGACCATTTTTCTAAAAATACTTATACTTTGAAAAACCAAGTTTTACCTTATTAAATTAGCATATATTTAAGTTATATTACAGGTCTTGAAGTATTTTAAAAGTTAAGTTAGAAGGATCTATTTAGTTTGCAAACAAGTTTGAAAACATTCAAACTATGTTCTTGTTGTTAAACTTTTGTACCACAAAATAAGATAGCTATATATATATGAATCGAACAAGGTTATGAACATAGATTCTACCTCAAGTTCCTTGGATAAGTTTGCTGTAAAAGAGGAGTAAGAAGCTAGAATCAAAAGGGTGATAGAAGTGGATGAAAGATTGGAAGTAAGTTGGTGTTCTTGGAAGGTTTTCTTGAAGTGTTTTTGTATGGTTTTCTTATGGTGTTTATGTAAGGTT
Organism: Rutidosis leptorrhynchoides; assembly: GCF_046630445.1. Classification (NCBI taxonomy): domain Eukaryota; kingdom Viridiplantae; phylum Streptophyta; class Magnoliopsida; order Asterales; family Asteraceae; genus Rutidosis; species Rutidosis leptorrhynchoides. Next base: position 78,881,218 of record NC_092343.1, on the reverse strand, counting down.
TTTGAAGCTAGATCTTCTTAGAACTTTACTGAATTGTTGAAGGTGTTTAAGGGTTATAAGTGTGTGTGTTTTAGCTAGGAGATTGAAGTAGTAAATGAATCAAAATGATGATACATATATACTCCTAAAAATGTGATCTTTAAGGATAACATGACAAAATTTTAGTTTGTAACCTTATGTATTTGTCAAACAATAATACAAAAGCAATTACCTTATACCTAGGGTAGTAACAAGGGCTGGTTAGGTGGTGATTTGATGTGTATATACCAATAGTAAATACGTATAGAAGCTAGGTATGATACGAGTACAAATACTCTAGATATACGTATAGAAATTTTGTGAAAAATGGAATGAGGATTCAAATATAGCTATCTTTTGTGAATACACTTATATGATTTTATGTATTTAAGTCTTAAAAGTGAGTAAATACATTACTTATACGATATATGTATAAACATTATAAGTCTTAAGTATTTATGTCAAATAACGTTACGTATAGTTATCGTTTTGAAAACTTAAGTTAGTAGTTTCAAAATATACTTATAACTTATAGTTTTTGATACAAAATAAGATATTAAAACATTCATTAATCATGTTAAATATGTATATATACATATATATACGCAAACGTATAATTATCATATATTGTATAGTTCGTGATATCGTCGGTCAAACTAGACGGTCAAACGTTGTGTAAAACTCTTTTCGGAAATATAAATCTCGACAATTTGGATTACTTATCATGTTGGTAAGTTTTAATTTATGTAAATATTAATCTTATAAGTATAGAACGATCGAAAAAAAATGCGGGTCAACTTTAGGGTTTTTGCTTATCGTGTCGGAACCATATAGAGATTAGAGTTTAAATTTGGTCGGAAATTTCCGGGTCGTTACAGTACCCATCCGTTAAAGAAATTTCGTCCTCGAAATTTGGTAGAGGTTATAGGAATGTTTTCATGACGAATATGAGGTAATAATGAAATTTTATCATTATTGAAAGATTTAGATAAAACGATTTGGTTATGTGAGACGCACGAGCGAAGCTATCACAAAAAAAAAAAATGAAATGAGTAAATATGGAATCGTTTTTAATCGATGACGTGGTTTAGAATTGATTTCCGGGATTTAAGGGATTTAGGAAAAATCTTACGTAATAAGATTTGGTTATTCGGCGATCAGAATCTTCTTTGATTTAATGCGGTAATCTGTTTCGATTTCTCTGTCGGATATTTCACTATAAATCCACCCCTTCGTTTCCTTATTTTTCACAACTCGCATCTTCTACTCTTTCTCCTTAATTCCTACTTTAAGGTATCCTTTGAAATGCTTCATCCCGTTCTGATTTTTGTTATACTTCTAACTTTTATATCTTTCATTCTTCTCTTCCATCTACCGCCAGAAGAATCTATTCACTTTTATGATTTTCTTGGAATTATAATGTTTCTAATTCTCCCGTGTCTTTACGTCGCCATACGTATTGATATACATGGTTTGTAGTTTCTGGGTGGTTGTTGGGTTTGATATCTTTCCTTATACTTCGATGCTCCTGCTTCTGTTTTCCATAATCATTGTCATCCATAGTTAATATTCTCTCCTATTTGCTGTGATCTATACCCCAATTTCTATTTTGGGACTTTGTCCCTTCGTTTCTTCTTCCCGTCCTTGAGTCAAGCGATCAATAGTTCGGAATTCGTAGGTATAAAATTTGGAATGAACCTAGCTATTGGTTTTAGAATAAAATTGTAATGGCACGATCTTGATTCGTTAAATTACTCGAATATTCCGGAAAAATAGAACTATCAAGGTGATACGTTCTAATATGTTTGGAGACTTGATAGAATGTAAGAGCCGTGTAACATGGCACATGATGACGGTACTGTGAATCATCACATTCCATTAGAAACTTAACATGACTTACTGTAATATAATGAAGTTGATCAAGTTTCATTATATTATACTAATTCATGTATCAGTTCCCAACACTACTTCAAAACATTCCTATTTTAAACTTGAAGGTTTTAGAACTTAGAAACTAACACAGTTTCTTTTATATTGTAACGCAGATATTACGGAGAAATACATGATTTTGGATAAGAACAGTTGTGAGAATATCTCCAGAAATATGGAGGATATGTATAACAAAAGATATGAAGATATCTTATAATATCTAAGATAAGATGATGATGAAGAATATCATCGGGAAAGGTTTAGGATAAGGGGTAGGTTTTTTTTTTTTTTACTAATGGTTTCAGCAAGCACTGAATCGTTTGAATCCTTTGAAAGCAGATTCAGTTCTTGTGATTTATCTACATCCTCCTTCATACTTTGCTCAATCCGTTTTCCAGTTCCAACTCTCCTCTTTTTCTAAGCTTTACCAATACAATGTACTTCATCATTAAACTTTTGACTGTTAAAGTCGTTTACAGTTTTTTTTTTTTTTTTTTTTTTTTTTTTTTTTTTTTTTTTTTTTTTTTTTTTTTGCTTCTTCAGAATTTCAAGAACTACTTCATAGTCCAGGATGTTTTTCAGAACTTCACATTCGAAAAATGTAATTCTTAGGGATAGTCGTTCTCGGTATAACTGGGAGAATTTCTACGAGATTTTCAAAATACTGATTGCGGGTTTCGCCAAAGAGATAACGAGTTGCTGGTACGTCTGCTGATGATGTTGTGAAAAAGGTTCTCCGGTAACAACGTCGAAAGGACAAAGTATAAATATCGAGATTATAATAGGAGTAGTCTCACTGAGAAGTCGAAGTGGAGCTGTGACAAAATTAGCTTCTTGAAAAGGAATCGTATGATTGTTTTTGATAATGAATGATAAGGAATTCGACGCGGATACGTTTTAACTATAACTTCGGTTTCGAAAATTTTTCAGGTGCATCACTGTATGCATAAATCTTTCTTCCGTAAACGAGGTGCGGCTGGTTCAACTTCTCGATCGAGGTGTTTTCAAGAATCATGAAAAGATTTGAATGAGGATTATAATTGTCGAAGTACAAATGAGGTTTAGGATGAAATCAAGTGGCAAAATTGAAGAATTGTTTAGTTTCATATGTTATAATCAACATTTTATTTCATTTTAATTGTCCAATGTTTCTTCTTTATGCCACTTGTTGGATTTGGATAGGTAAAAAAAAATTCAAATATGAAATTTAAATGGAAATGGTTATTCTGGGGTGAACGGATACGTATATCGATGGTTGTAAGTAAAATAACAAATGACCGTTGAATCAGATTCAAGAATGTACAATATAACTTATTAATGTGAATTCTAAATATTCCTCGGGTACTACCCACCCGTTAAAATATTTTCATCATTATTAGTTTGTACGAAGGAATTTTTAATTACTATCTTTATGAAAATATACTTGCATATATATTTTCTTCAGAGATAATCATAGATTTAATGAGTCAATAAGATAATAAACTCATTTGATTTATCGTTAATTCTAGATTACATAATATCTAAGACTTTAGAAATTACATAATCGTCATACGATACGTAAAGCGAAGATAATCGATGTAGAACGATATATAGAACGAAGATCATACTCGAAGTACAGATATTGAGTCGTGTGATGTTGATATTCGAGATACAGATTGTGATGTTGAGATTTTGGGGGTGACAAGAGTACTGTCGGCGTTGATGATGGTGGTATAGATTATGCTGCTGGTGCTGCTGCTGGTGTTTGTAACCTTCGCACCGTATTTTCTAAAGCCACTACCCGAGCGCGAAGCTCGTTGACTTCTTCTATTATACCGGGATGATTGACGGTTGGAACGAGCGAATGAACAAGATTCGAAATATGGGATAGTATGTAATCATGACGAGATACTCTAGAAATGAGCGAGAAAATGGTGTTTCGAATAGGTTCACCGGTAAGTGCTTCAGGTTCATCGTTAAGAGGACAATTTGGTGGATGGAATGGATCACCTTCTTCTTGCCTCCAGAGATTTAGTATATTACGAACCCATCCCCAATTCATCCAAAATAGATGATGGGAAATTGGTTGATCCATTCCGGTGACGCTGTTCTCGGAGCTCGAATGGAAATCCATATCGGCGTAGCTATCGAAGTCGGAGGAATTCGAACTGGATGAAGAATCCATCTTGTATAGTCGGAGAAGTGAATTTTTGGTTTGGAATAGATTATAGGAGTTGGGTTTGGTACTCTTCAATACATAATTTACATATGTATATATAATATCAAAATCCCATGAATTACGGAGAATCTTTGAAATACGTCAGGCAATGTCTATAGTAACAGATACGCTAAGATATGAATTTTGTCTATACACTATCGATGCACTAAATGCAGTAAGACGTGTCTAGACTTAAGAATGATAAGCAGGCAGTTCCCTAAGGATGATAAGCAGATGATTTCCGACTAGGATTGATAAGCAAAACTTTTGACAGGCAGACACGGTCAAAGTCCAGACTCACTTAATGTATCCTAACAACTACTAGTTAGACACACTAATGCAAGGCCTGGTTCGCTAAGACCAACGCTCTGATACCAACTGAAAGGATCCGAAACTAATCATCCGGACATCGTCCATATAGATTAAAAACGAATTACAATAGTTGATAACATCGCGAGGTACTTGACCTCTATATGATACATTTTACAAACGTTGCATTTATTTCTTAAAGGCAATCTATTATTACATCGAGAGTTGACATATTAGCCTAACATTTTATAACAACCAAATGATCTAATCTGCCATTTTCATAACAATAGTCTTTAATGAACTTCAATGACTCGAATGCAACGTCCTTGTATCATAGCTTAAATGGTCCCAAGTAGTATCCTTAACATGAGCTAATGCACAGCGGAAGACTTAATTCGTACCTGAGAATAACATGCTTTAAAACGTCAACATAAAGTTGGTGAGATATATAGGTTTGATGCTAGCAGCGTTATAACAATGGACCACAAGATTTCGTATATAATCATTTCAATAAAAATATTCTAAGTGGTTGAGCACTTGGTAACCATACTTAACATTTAATCACGTCGCATATTCCCTTTAATATGAAATCTTACTACACCGTACCAAGGTGTAGTCGCAAAACGAAGTACTGTGCAACCGTTGAATACTGGTCGTCCAGTCCGGTTGGGGTTGTCAGGCCCGATAGATCTATCAACAGGATTCGCGTTTACAATACCGCTGTAAATAACAGTTACCAAGCTACAGGGAAGTATGCCAGTGGTACAACTCAACGTAGAATATATTTTTCAGTTACTTGTGTCCATAACGTAAAACATAAAATACATGTATTCTCATCCCGAAATATTTAGAGTTTAAAAGTGGGACTATATACTCACTGTTGTCTCGAAGATATATATATTTTTGACTTGGTCTTCCGGTTGATATCACGAACCTATCCATATATAATATATCAATATATTTTCATTTTAAACAAACATCTCGTATATATATTTATAATACTTTTAATACTTTGAATAATTCCTTAGTCCGTAGTTAGCGTTTCGATGTTAGTAATTCAATTTTAATGGTTCATTTTTAGATGTTTAATATACCCGCAATAAATAAACCCCCAACGAAATAAATAAAACTCCCATAAAACCCCATCGTATATGTGTTGGTCGAGATTAATCTTGACCCATGGTACCGGTGTTGTCAAATGACGTGTTGCGTACATAAAGTACCGGTGTTGTCAAATGACGTGTTGCGTACAATCATGGGATCTTATGATTAATCTTCTCGTGTTGTTTACGGGTGATCCTGAACCATATGAAATTGAATTATGAGTACATATATATAAAATATCATGTTATCTTAGAAATATGTGATTTATATCTTTTTTTTCCAATTGATCCCGTAGTTGAAATGATCTAGGATAACCAATTTTGTTTCGGTCATAGTTTCTTCGTTACAAGTCCGTTTTCGTTGATTCAAATTGCCATCTTCTTGGATCGAGTTCTTCTTTAAGACTATGAACTGTAAATACCTTGGTTTGTATTCAAAATCATACGGCATAAGTGAAACATTAGTGAAACATATGAAGTTAAACATTTTGTTACAAAAAAAATCATTTAATGACCATTTTTCTAAAAATACTTATACTTTGAAAAACCAAGTTTTACCTTATTAAATTAGCATATATTTAAGTTATATTACAGGTCTTGAAGTATTTTAAAAGTTAAGTTAGAAGGATCTATTTAGTTTGCAAACAAGTTTGAAAACATTCAAACTATGTTCTTGTTGTTAAACTTTTGTACCACAAAATAAGATAGCTATATATATATGAATCGAACAAGGTTATGAACATAGATTCTACCTCAAGTTCCTTGGATAAGTTTGCTGTAAAAGAGGAGTAAGAAGCTAGAATCAAAAGGGTGATAGAAGTGGATGAAAGATTGGAAGTAAGTTGGTGTTCTTGGAAGGTTTTCTTGAAGTGTTTTTGTATGGTTTTCTTATGGTGTTTATGTAAGGTTTTTGAAGCTAGATCTTCTTAGAACTTTACTGAATTGTTGAAGGTGTTTAAGGGTTATAAGTGTGTGTGTTTTAGCTAGGAGATTGAAGTAGTAAATGAATCAAAATGATGATACATATATACTCCTAAAAATGTGATCTTTAAGGATAACATGACAAAATTTTAGTTTGTAACCTTATGTATTTGTCAAACAATAATACAAAAGCAATTACCTTATACCTAGGGTAGTAACAAGGGCTGGTTAGGTGGTGATTTGATGTGTATATACCAATAGTAAATACGTATAGAAGCTAGGTATGATACGAGTACAAATACTCTAGATATACGTATAGAAATTTTGTGAAAAATGGAATGAGGATTCAAATATAGCTATCTTTTGTGAATACACTTATATGATTTTATGTATTTAAGTCTTAAAAGTGAGTAAATACATTACTTATACGATATATGTATAAACATTATAAGTCTTAAGTATTTATGTCAAATAACGTTACGTATAGTTATCGTTTTGAAAACTTAAGTTAGTAGTTTCAAAATATACTTATAACTTATAGTTTTTGATACAAAATAAGATATTAAAACATTCATTAATCATGTTAAATATGTATATATACATATATATACGCAAACGTATAATTATCATATATTGTATAGTTCGTGATATCGTCGGTCAAACTAGACGGTCAAACGTTGTGTAAAACTCTTTTCGGAAATATAAATCTCGACAATTTGGATTACTTATCATGTTGGTAAGTTTTAATTTATGTAAATATTAATCTTATAAGTATAGAACGATCGAAAAAAAATGCGGGTCAACTTTAGGGTTTTTGCTTATCGTGTCGGAACCATATAGAGATTAGAGTTTAAATTTGGTCGGAAATTTCCGGGTCGTTACATGAGTACTGCCTATCATCCACAAACTGATGGGCAAAGCGAAAGGACGATACAAACGCTTGAAGACATGCTACGAGCATGTGTTATTGATTTCGGAAACAGTTGGGATCGACATCTACCGTTAGCAGAATTTTCCTACAACAACAGCTACCATTCAAGCATTGAGATGGCACCGTTTGAAGCACTTTATGGAAGAAAGTGCAGGTCTCTGATTTGTTGGAGTGAAGTGGGGGATAGACAGATTACGGGTCCGGAGATTATACAAGAAACTACCGAGAAAATCATCCAAATTCAACAACGGTTGAAAACCGCCCAAAGTCGACAAAAGAGCTACGCTGACATTAAAAGAAAAGATATAGAATTTGAAATTGGAGAGATGGTCATGCTTAAAGTTGCACCTTGGAAAGGCGTTGTTCGATTTGGTAAACGAGGGAAATTAAATCCAAGGTATATTGGACCATTCAAGATTATTGATCGTGTCGGACCAGTAGCTTACCGACTTGAGTTACCTCAACAACTCGCGGCTGTACATAACACTTTCCACGTCTCGAATTTGAAGAAATGTTTTGCTAAAGAAGATCTCACTATTCCGTTAGATGAAATCCAAATCAACGAAAAACTTCAATTCATCGAAGAACCCGTCGAAATAATGGATCGTGAGGTTAAAAGACTTAAGCAAAATAAGATACCAATTGTTAAGGTTCGATGGAATGCTCGTAGAGGACCCGAGTTCACCTGGGAGCGTGAAGATCAGATGAAGAAGAAATACCCGCATCTATTTCCAGAAGATTCATCAACACCTTCAACAGCTTAAAATTTCGGGACGAAATTTATTTAACGGGTAGGTACTATAGTGACCCGAACTTTTCCATGTTTATATATATTAATTGAGATTGATATTTACATGATTAAATGTTTCCAACATGTTAAGCAATCAAACTTGTTAAGACTTGATTAATTGAAATATGTTTCATATAGACAATTGACCACCCAAGTTGATCGGTGATTCACGAACGTTAAAACTTGTAAAAACTATATGATGACATATATATGGATATATATATATATAGTTAACATGATACTATGATAAGAAAACATATCATAAAGTATATTAACAATGAACTACATATGTAAAAACAAGACTACTAACTTAATGATTTTTAAACGAGACATATATGTAACGATTATCGTTGTAAAGACATTTAATGTATATATATCATATTAAGAGATGTTCATACATGATAATATCATGATAATATAATAATTTAAAATCTCATTTGATATTATAAACATTGGGTTAACAACATTTAACAAGATCGTTAACCTAAAGGTTTCAAAACAACACTTACATGTAACGACTAACGATGACTTAACGACTCAGTTAAAATGTATATACATGTAGTGTTTTAATATGTATTTATACACTTTTGAAAGACTTCAATTCACTTATCAAAATACTTCTACTTAACAAAAATGCTTACAATTACATCCTCGTTCAGTTTCATCAACAATTCTACTCGTATGCACCCGTATTCGTACGCGTACAATACACAGCTTTTAGATGTATGTACTATTGGTATATACACTCCAATGATCAGCTCTTAGCAGCCCATGTGAGTCACCTAACACATGTGGGAACCATCATTTGGCAACTAGCATGAAATATCTCATAAAATTACAAAAATATGAGTAATCATTCATGACTTATTTACATGAAAACAAAATTACATATCCTTTATATCTAATCCATACACCAACGACCAAAAACACCTACAAACACTTTCATTCTTCAATTTTCTTCATCTAATTGATCTCTCTCAAGTTCTATCTTCAAGTTCTAAGTGTTCTTCATAAATTTCAAAAGTTCTAGTTTCATAAAATCAAGAATACTTTCAAGTTTGCTAGCTCACTTCCAATCTTGTAAGGTGATCATCCAACCTCAAGAAATCTTTGTTTCTTACAGTAGGTTATCATTCTAATACAAGGTAATAATCATATTCAAACTTTGGTTCAATTTCTATAACTATAACAATCTTATTTCAAGTGATGATCTTACTTGAACTTGTTTTTGTGTCTTGATTCTGCTTCAAGAACTTCGAGCCATCCAAGGATCCGTTGAAGCTAGATCCATTTTTCTCTTTTCCAGTAGGTTTATCCAAGGAACTTAAGGTAGTAATGATGTTCATAACATCATTCGATTCATACATATAAAGCTATCTTATTCGAAGGTTTAAACTTGTAATCACTAGAACATAGTTTAGTTAATTCTAAACTTGTTCGCAAACAAAAGTTAATCCTTCTAACTTGACTTTTAAAATCAACTAAACACATGTTCTATATCTATATGATATGCTAACTTAATGATTTAAAACCTGGAAACACGAAAAACACCGTAAAACCGGATTTACGCCGTCGTAGTAACACCGCGGGCTGTTTTGGGTTAGTTAATTAAAAACTATGATAAACTTTGATTTAAAAGTTGTTATTCTGAGAAAATAATTTTTATTATGATCATGAAACTATATCCAAAAATTATGGTTAAACTCAAAGTGGAAGTATGTTTTCTAAAATGGTCATCTAGACGTCGTTCTTTCGACTGAAATGACTACCTTTACAAAAATGACTTGTAACTTATTTTTCCGACTATAAACCTATACTTTTTCTGTTTAGATTCATAAAATAGAGTTCAATATGAAACCATAGCAATTTGATTCACTCAAAACGGATTTAAAATGAAGAAGTTATGGGTAAAACAAGATTGGATAATTTTTCTCATTTTAGCTACGTGAAAATTGGTAACAAATCTATTCCAACCATAACCTAATCAACTTGTATTGTATATTATGTAATCTTGAGATACCATAGACACGTATACAATATTTCGACCTATCATGTCGACACATCTATATATATTTCGGAACAACCATAGACACTCTATATGTGAATGTTGGAGTTAGCTATACAGGGTTGAGGTTGATTCCAAAATATATATAGTTTGAGTTGTGATCAATACTGAGATACGTATACATTGGGTCGTGGATTGATTCAAGATAATATTTATCGATTTATTTCTGTACATCTAACTGTGGACAACTAGTTATAGGTTACTAACGAGGACAGCTGACTTAATAAACTTAAAACATCAAAATATATTAAAAGTGTTGTAAATATATTTTGAACATACTTTGATATATATGTATATATTGTTATAGGTTCGTGAATCAACCAGTGGCCAAGTCTTACTTCCCGACGAAGTAAAAATCTGTGAAAGTGAGTTATAGTCCCACTTTTAAAATCTAATATTTTTGGGATGAGAATACATGCAGGTTTTATAAATGATTTACAAAATAGACACAAGTACGTGAAACTACATTCTATGGTTGAATTATCGAAATCGAATATGCCCCTTTTATTAAGTCTGGTAATCTAAGAATTAGGGAACAGACACCCAAATTGACGCGAATCCTAAAGATAGATCTATTGGGCCTAACAAACCCCATCCAAAGTACCGGATGCTTTAGTACTTCGAAATTTATATCATATCCGAAGGGTGTCCCGGAATGATGGGGATATTCTTATATATGCATCTTGTTATTGTCGGTTACCAGGTGTTCACCATATGAATGATTTTTATCTCTATGTATGGGATGTGTATTGAAATATGAAATCTTGTGGTCTATTGTTACGATTTGATATATATAGGTTAAACCTATAACTCACCAACATTTTTGTTGACGTTTAAAGTATGTTTATTCTCAGGTGAATATTAAGAGCTTCCGCTGTTGCATACTAAAATAAGGACAAGATTTGGAGTCCATGTTTGTATGATATTGTGTAAAAACTGCATTCAAGAAACTGATTTCGATGTAACATATTTGTATTGTAAACCATTATGTAATGGTCGTGTGTAAACAGGATATTTTAGATTATCATTATTTGATAATCTACGTAAAGCTTTTTAAACCTTTATTTATGAAATAAAGGTTATGGTTTGTTTTAAAAATGAATGCAGTCTTTGAAAAACGTCTCATATAGAGGTCAAAACCTCGCAACGAAATCAATTAATATGGAACGTTTTTAATCAATAAGAACGAGACATTTCAATATGTATGTTGTTGGATTTCGGTCCAAGTAATAAAGGTAAATAGAAACAAGTATGCATCCTAGACAAAGTATGCTCACCTTGGGGACTCACAAAATTATCCTTTTGCTACCGAGTATAAATCTCAGTAGGGGAGACCTCAACCGTCTGTTGAGTTTCTGAACAACCATTTCTCAGTACATATTCAGTGATAAGTAGGTGACTACCCTCAACAGCTGTAAACCTTTCCATGATTTCCTTATCATGATATTTACGCTTTGTTAATGTGATCATCTCCATCTAGAATTAGATCAATAAAGTCCACTAACACATTATCAGTCATTCTGTATCACTTGTTTTCACAACTTACATGTCATTTCAGTGTTGCAATCACTTCCCACAATAAAGAATACACAACTCATTTTCAGGTTTTTCAATTTTTATGGATTTTCCATTTTTTATTTATTTTTCTGATTTTTATGGCCTTTTGATTTTCTCTGTACAAAAGCATAAATTTATCTAAAAACATAAGCAAACATGCAGAAGTATCAGAAATACGCAACTCACATTTGGTGATCTTTACTAATCTATCATGCAAATGAAAAGTAAACATGCAAATGATCTACAAACTACCATGCAAAACTATACATATAATACAGGCAGTTGCAAATCCTTCACAACTCAGTCTCTTGGTTAGATTCCTCTGTGTCAGGAACCTCAGTTTCAGGAACCACGTCAGTAAGCAATTTAATACCTATTTCCTTTAACAGAAAATCAAATCACGGTTTATCAAAAGCTTTTGTGAAGAGATCAGCCCTTTAGGCTGTTGTGTCTATCTGCACTACATCTATCAGCTTTTTCTCATAGCAATCCCTAATGAAATGGTATTTAATCCCTATGTGTTTCGTTTTAGAATGATTTACGGGATTCTTAGTGACAGCTATGGCCGCAGTATTATCAATATAAATAGGAGTGTTATAAATTTTCAAACCGTAGTCACGTAGTTGCTGTTGGATCCAGATGACCTGCGATGTACAGCTGGCTGCAGCAATATATTCTGCTTCACACGTGGACTGAGCCACTGCTTGCTTCTTACACTGCCAAGTAACTAGTTTGCTACCAAGGAACTGACAACCTCCTGATGTTGACTTGAAATCCTTCTTACATCCTCTATAGTCCGAATCACTATACGCTGTGAGATCAAAACCATCCTCACATGGATACCATAACCCTAAGCTCGGTGTATCTTTCAAATACCTCAGAATCTTCTTAACCACTAACATATAATGAACATTAGGATTTGCCTGATAACGAGCACACAGACAAACCGCAAACATGATATCTGGTCGAGAAGCTATAAGATACATTAGAGAACCTATGATCGCCCTATACAAAGTAGGATCCACTGGAGCACCCTCACAATCGGGTGAGATCCCATGATTGACAGACAACGGAGTCTTAGCGGGTCTTTCTGCTTCCATTTGAAACCTCTTCAGAATATCAGCAACATACTTGGTTTGATGCAAGAAGATGCCTTTATCTGTCTGAGTTACTTGTACACCCAAGAAAAACTTAATCGTTCCCATTGAACTCATCTTGAACTTCTGTTGCATGACTTTCTCAAACTCATCAACCATTCCGTGATCTGTAGACCCGAATATAATATCATCAACATAAACCTGCACTAACATAAGATGTTGTCCCTTCTGCTTGATGAAAAGTGTCTGATCAATGATACCTCTCCTGAAACCGTTTTCAATCATGTAGTTTGACAATGTAGCATACCATGCTCTAGGAGCTTGGTGAAGACCATAAAGTGCCTTTTCAAGTCGATAAACCTTTTCTGGGAAATGCAGGTCTTCAAAACCAGGTGGTTGTTTAACAAACACTCTTTCATTGATCTCGCCGTACAAAAATGCACTTTTAACATCCATCTGAAAAACTTTAAAACCCATGAAGGATGCAAAAGCCAAGAAAATCCTGATTGCTTCCAGTCTTGCAACCGGAGCAAAAACCTCATCATAGTCCATTTCAGGGATCTGTTGATATCCCTTTACCACCAGTCTAGCTTTGTTTCTGATAACAATACCCTGTTCATCCTTCTTATTTTTCAAAACTCATCGAAGACCATAGGGTACACAACCATGCGGTGGATTGACTAGCTTCCAAACCTTTAAGTGTTTGAATTGTAACAGCTCCTCTTGCATTGCACTAACCCACTCGTCAAACTTCAATGCCTCATAAGCATCTTTAGGTTCAATTTGACACACATAACATGAGTGAGCATGCACAAATATTCTTCCTGTCTTATTCAACGTTGAATAAAAAGCTGTTACCACATTCACACTCTCTGTCTGAACATCTTCCGCTACTGTTGAACTTACACTAGTCACAGGAACCTCTGATGTAGTCAGAACTTCAGATGTAGAGGCTTCATTAGACTTCCCTAGAGGAATACTAATGTGAGAAATGCCTCTTGAATCCACATAATAATCATCAAGTCGTTTAGGTGGCAGAATCATACAATTGGATCTACGTACACCTCCTGCTTCAGTTGGCGGTTCAGTCACTGTTACAGTTGGTGGTTGATTATATAGAGGATTGCGTTCGACTAACTTACTCGTCATCTTCAAGTTCACTATCTTCATCTGTATATACTACCCCGTCCTCATTTGAATCAAAATCACCTCTAACACTCTGCGGACTTGTTGCAAGCTAGAAACCAGATTCTGAACCTGCACTGGAGTAGTGATAACATTTTCAGAAGTGTTTTGAGAATTAAACAATATCTGAGTCAGAACTTCTTCATCTGTAGCGTCTGGCGGATGATTGAAGGAATCAAATAACTTATCATATTCAAACTGCCATGCGAATCCTTTACTGACACGAGGTGGAGCATTGCATTGAATATCAACCTCATAACATTCTTCCACACACTTGGACTCAGTATTATACACCCATTTGTTCGAATTCCCATATCCCAAGAAGATACCAGAGATCACCTTTGAATTAAATTTTCCTCCAGCGTCTCGTACCAGAATAGTACAAGGTGCACCAAAGGGTTCGAAATGTTTAATGTTTGGCTTTCTCTTGTGTAATAGTTCATAACATGTTTTACCATGTCTCTTCACCACTAGAACTCTGTTCATCACATAGCATGCAGTACTCACGGCTTCACCCCAGAAAACAATTGGAAGACATGAATCTGCTAGCATTGTTCTTGCGGTTTCAATTAGAGTCCTGTTCTTTATTTCAGCAACACCGTTTGATTGAGGTGTATAAGCAGGACTAAACTGATGTTGTATCCCCTTCTCATTACAGAACAACAACATATGATTGTTCTTAAATTCCGTACCATTATCAGTACGAATCTTTCTAACTTTCAACTTATACAAACTTTCGAGCTTCAGAATCAAAACTTTAATATGATTGAAAGTATCTGACTTGTGTTTCAACATTACGACCTACGAAAAACGGGAATATTCATCTGTAACCACCAAGCAGTAAGACTCTCCGGTGAGAGTTTTACAGTTAACTGGACCAAAGAGGTCCATGTGCAGCAATTCCAAAGGAATATTAACTGAATGATGCTTCTTGGCAGTATGTGACTTCTTAGTCTGTTTCCCTTGCTTACATGAAAGACAACCTTCAGGAATATGAAAACTCTTAACATTCACACCTTCAACCAATTCATTGTGGACTAGATTATTCATCTTCCTTATACTCAGATGACCCATACACTTATGCCAAATAATCGATTCCTGTTCAGTAGCCTTAGAAACAAATGTCTGATGGCCTGTAGCTGCTTTAACATGAGCCTTACGCATATCAAGGATATAGAGATCCTTGCACCTTGGAGCTGTCATCAGAATCATGTCTTCCAAAATTACAAACTCCTTTCTCAAAATATAACAAAACTTATCATCAAAAGCAATGGAATACTTTTTGTCAGCAACTTGTGAAACTGAAAGCAGATTGTTCAAAATCTGCTCTACATAATTAACTTTATCAAAGCTGACGTTCTCATTAGTAATGTGATGACCCGAAAATTTCTGACCAAATTTAAACTTAATCTTTGTATGATTAACATTTTCGACACGATAAGCAAAGTCTGTAAAACTGAATCTCAAAATTTTTGAACTACTTTTATATATTTAAATACTTTTCGGTTGTTTTCGACGATTCGCGAACAATTATATGTAAATAGATACATACATACTATAACTTGAAAAGGTAACAATGTATTAATTATTTGATACCGTACATTAAACTTATTGGTTTAAATATCTATTTGAATATATATGATAAGTTGAAATATTTATTATTAAAATTTATTTATAAATAACTTCCAATGTGTATTTAAAAACTGATTTATATATATTAAAAAGATATATACATATATATAATTTCAAGTTATTTAGTAAACGATAGTAACATTTTCAAATTGCTACAGTACCCAAAATGCTACAGTGTTTTTGAAAATCACTATTTGCTACAGTGAAATTGACTTTGCTACAGTAAAAATTGACTTTGCTACAGTAACTTTGCTACAGTGGTAACAGTAACTTTGCTACAGTGGTATATTTTATGGATGATTTAAGACTATATTTTGACAAAGGTACGATTCACGAAACGTAAAGTACAAGTTTTCTCAGCGTACGAAAGGGCGTTCGAAAAACCGGAACCGGGACATAAGTTGAGTGACAACGTACGACTTATCGGAACAAAAATTACAAGTCAACTATGCACGTAAATTTAATATAATATATAATTAATTAATTTAAATTATATATAATATATTTATATTTATTTTATATTATGTCGACAAGCTAGGAGCCAAAATAATGTGAGCTGTCCCTGGTCCTCATGCGAGTCGCATGGCCAGAAGGCCATTTCCATGCGAGTCGCATGACTCCAGATTTCAGGCCACATCTATAAATTTCAGTGTTTTCGCTCGATTTAAATCACACACATACACAAATATATATATACTCCGTAATATTATTTATTATTTATTATTATTATTATTATTATTATTATTATTATTATTATTATTATTATTATTATTATTATTATTATTATTATTAATCTTATTATTTTTATTAGTGTTATTATTTTTGCGATACAAAAATAATAATGTACAAAAAAATATTACGACGGAGTGATGTCCAAGTAATTTTCAAAACGAGTTTCCGAGCGAGCTAGAGCTAAGGAAAATATGGGTTATTGCCAAGGAAATTATGGGTAATGTTCGGGGGTATTTTTGTGAATCAAACCTCGTGTTTATCATCTCCGATGCGTCTACGTGCTTTCCTACAATATTGTATATCAATATTAAACAGTGAGTTCATTTGATCCCTTTTTACATATATTTTTGGGCTGAAAATACATGCACAGTTTTATAAATTGTTTTACTAAATGGATACAAATACTAAAACTGATTTTGTGTGAGTTTCATAAGATCCCTTTTACTCTCTACATTTTTGGGCTGAGAATACATGCAAATGCTTTATTAACCGATATACAATATTTATATGCGTGAGTTTCATTTGCTCCCTTTTTAATTGCTTTTGCAATCTATATTTTTGGGCTGAGAATACATGCACTTTATTTTAAACGCAATGGATACAAGTACATACTAAATTCTACACTGAGTTTGAACCGAAAATCCCTTAGCTTTGGTAACTAGTAACTGCCAGTTATAAGAACTGGTGGGCGCGAGTAGTAGTATATGGATCCATAGGGCTTGATATCCCCGTCCGAGCTAGAGCACTAGCCTTTTAACGGACGTATGCTATTTGAGAAGCGTACACGTTGGTTTGCGTGTATTATTAAGATGATTATACAAAGGATACAAATTATATATACGTTAAAGTTTAGTTACCAGGGTGCTCAATTTCGTAGAATATTTTGATAAACGTTTCTGGATGAAACAACTGAAATCTTGTGATCCACTTTTATATAATCTATTGATAAACGTTTCTGGATGAAACAACTGAAATCTTGTGATCCACCTTTATATACAGATTATACGAAACATTAAAACTATGAACTCACTAACCTTTGTGTTGACACTTGTTAGCATGTTTATTCTCAGGTTTCCTAGAAGTCTTCCGCTGTTTGCTTATATGTTAGACAAGCTATGTGCATGGAGTCATACATGGCATATTTTTCAAGGAAACGTTGCATTCACCAAATCATCACCATGTATCTTATTTTGACTGCATTGTCAACAGAAGTACTATTGTAAACTATTATTTACAGTGATTGTATATATGTAGAAATTATCAGATGTCGAAAACCTTTGATTTAAATATTCATTATGGTGTGCCTTTTTAAAAGAATGCAATGTTTACAAAACGTATCATATAGAGGTCAAATACCTCGCAATGAAATCAATGAATGACGTATTGTCCATATGGATTTGGAGCGATCGTCACAAGTAATAACACCCTGAGCAGTAATAAATCCTCCTTCACTACCTGCAAAAGAAACTGGTCCTCCATCCACTGTTTTCACATTAGACAGCAAAGACAAGTTCCCTGTCATGTGCCTGGACGCCCTACTATCAACAATCCAAGTACTGCAGCGTGGATTGTAGGTGACCTGCACATTAAAGTAAGAGGATTAGATAGAAAGGGCCACCCATGCCCTAATGGCAGTGGGTTTCCCATCAACACCAACAACTGGCAACTCCACCCATTGTCCTTTAGATCCAGAAGGACCTTCAGGATTTTGAACACTCTTAACTTCTGATTTAGGTTTCCATACTGTGTTATTCGGCAATGGTTTTCTATAATAATCATTAGTTTGAAAAGCCTTTTTATCATTTGTTTGCACAGAAAAAGAATTAAACACTGGTGAAGGTGATCTCCTATTAAAGGAACGATTTGGACTAAGATCAACCTTTCTTCTTGGTTTCTGTCGAATGTGTAGTGACCCGAGAATTTCTGACCAAATTTAAATTTAATCTTTATATGTTTCGACACAATAAGCAAAGTCTGTATTGTTGAATCTCATATATTTTGAAGTGTTTTCATTTATGCAATTGCCCTTTGACCGTGTCCAACGATTCACGAACAATTGTTTGTAAACAAATATATATAATGATAGATATTACTTTCATTATTATGATTATAGCAATACTAATAATATTTATATAATTAGTATTATTACTGTTATAATTATAATTAGTGAAACTCTAATAATTTTAGAATTTTCAAAATAAAGATTTCAAATATAAATATTATTAGAAGAATGGTTAAAATTATAAATAAATTGTAATGTAAATATTATTAGTGTTATTATTATTACCATTACATTATTATAGAGTGTTATTACTATTATTTGTAATATTAAAAAGTATTATTATTATAATTATATTTAATGACTAATAAGACTAAATACATATATGTACCCAGATTTATATATAAAAAAACAGATATAGTTGAATACAGTGTATATATATATATATATAAATATATATACAAATATATATATAGAATTACAAGGTATATTATACTTGCCATGTTATTATTATTACATTTATTATTATTAAAATGTATTAGCATTAAGATTTGTAGTATTATTATTTGTTATTAGAAATTATTATTAAGGATTAAGAATTATCATTATTGTAAACTATTATTATTAATTAGATTATTATGATTATTATTATTTATGTTTTTATTAATCTATCCATTTACTTAATAAATCGAATATATATACAAAAAGGGAGTTTCAGTGCACGTAAACATCACATTGTACTGGATATTGATTATTGTCTCTGATTGAATATTAAACAAATCCAAACATACAGATAAATCCAATTTCTGTTAAAAATCCCTTTCTCTTTTTATTTTTCTATTCCACTCTCTGTACGACTTCTATCCCACTATATAATTGAATCAATTCAGTGTAAATGAAACTAAAAGGAGTCCCATTATCAATCATCAATCACAAACCTTCTCAACAGCTTCCATTTAATCGAATTGAACCCTAAATACACAAGAACTCAGCCGCTACCCCTGTTCTTGAACTCAATAATCAAAAACACGATTTCATAGTTGTTTTTCAAAATGTAGTGATGCAGTTTCGTTAGGATTATCTTACTCAAGCTATCTGCAAAGTCACAGGTTCCAATTTCTCATAATGATTTCAAATTGTGAGGTCAAAGTTGTTTTCAAAAAGTCAACACATATGTTCAACATAAAAATTCGTAACCCTGCTAATGTTTTAAATTAAATTGATAATTTATAAAGTTTCTAAACACGATTTAAAACCTCTTTCATGTTATAATTATAACTTAAAACATACTAAAAATCCAAATGTAATTATGGGTTCATCGTGGTCTTTCAGGAGCTGTTTAACAGCTTTTTATTTTTATTTTTTTTTCTGATTAATTCAAAATAATACAAATGGTTACCTGTGTTTTGATTTTAAAACATAAATAGATATTGTAACTCATCGATTATTTGATCTTGAATCCCTGATGGAATTTTAAAATGGGTTCGGGCCTATCAAGGGAGAAGAAGGGGAAACAGTTTAAGACGGGTTTTATAATTTTAGTTTGAGTTATATAACAGAAAAACAAAGTTAGACGGATGGTGTAAAGTGTTAGCGGATTAGCAAGTGGTCGGGTGTTCGAATCTGGTTCGTGGCAGTTTCTTTTTAAGGCCTTTTATTATGAGGTAGTTTCATGTTTTATTATTATTATTATAATTATTAATGTTATTAGCATGTATTAATATTATTATTGATTGTTAGTATGGTTATTGTTAAATATTATGAATGTTATAATTATTAGTACTATTATCAAGTATTAAAATTTAGTATTATTACTATTATCAGTATTATGTTGAAAACAATAAAAGTTACTATTATTTTTATTAATGTTCGTATTAGTATCATTTTCGAAATTTTATCATTATTATTAATAAAAGAATCATTATTAAGTTTACCTTTAGTAATAAGATTGTTACAATTATTATTATTATGTATTAATATTAAACTGTATTATATTCATAGTCTTTATTATTAAATTATTAAAAACTACTGATATTATCATGTGTTTTATTATTAAAAACTATCATTAATAACATCATTAACAAAATCATAGATAATATTAGCATTTCATTGATATTAGTATTATCATTGGCATTATCTCAGTTATTATCATTAACAATACTAAAAATAATGTTTTAACAAACCAATGATAGATATATATATATATATATATATACATTCAAATAAATTTAATATATATATAAAATAACAAAATTAATATTTTTATATGTGAAAATATATATTATTAATATAACGAGAATATAACTAATAAAATTATATATTTATGTGTTCAATTACAAGGATACGCATTAATATATACACAAATGATATAGGTTCATGAATCCGAGGCCAACCCTACATTTTGTTCAAAGTTGTTATATGTATTTTTTACTACAAAATATAGTATGGTGAGTTCATTTACTCCCTTTTTACTCTTTACGTTTTTGGGCTGAGAATACATGCAAATGCTTTATTAACTGTTATACAATATTTATACGCGTGAGTTTCATTAATTCCTTTTTAAATGCTTTTGCAATATATATTTTTGGGACTGAGAATACATGCGCTGCTTTTATAACTGTTTTACAAAATAGACACAAGTAATCGAAACTACATTCTATGGTTGGATTATTAAACCGAATATGCCCTTTTTATTAAGTCTGGTAATCTAAGAATTAGGGAACAGAAACCCTAATTGACGCGAACTCTAAAGATAGATCTATCGGGCCCAACAAGCCCCATCCAAAGTACCGGATGCTTTAGTACTTTGAAATTTATATCATGTCCGAAGGAGGATCCCGGAATGATAGGGATATTCTTATATGTATATTGTGAATGTCGGTTACCAGGTGTTCAACCCATATGAATGATATTTTGTCTCTATGCATGGGACGTATGTTTATGAGAAATGGAAATATGAAATCTTGTGGTCTATTAAAATTATGAAATGATTATTTATGTTAAACTAATGAACTCACCAACCTTTTGGTTGACACGTGAAAGCATGTTTATTCTCAGGTACGAAAGAAATCTTCCGCTGTGCATTTGCTCATTTTATAGATATTACTTGGGGTCATTCATGGCATATTTCAAAAGACGTTGCATTCGAATCATCGAGTTCATCAAGATTACTATTAAGTTAATTATATTTGGATATATTATGAAATGGTATGCATGTCTGTCAACTGTCGATGTAAATGAAAGTTTGTCTTTTAAAAACGAATGCAATGTTTGTAAAATGTATCATATAGAGGTCAAGTACCTCGCGATGAAATCAACTGTTGGGGATTGTTTATAATCGATATGGACTTCGTCCGGATGGATTAGGACGGGTCCTTTCAGTTGGTATCAGAGCCGTGGTCTTAGTGAACCATGTCTACATTAGTGTGTCTAACTGATAAGTCGTTAGGATGCATTAGTGAGTCTGGATTTCGACCGTATCTGCATGTCAAAAAGTTTTGCTTATCATTTCGTGTCAAAAATTTCCTGCTTATCATTCTTAAGGAATCACTTGCTTATCATTCTTAGTCTAGACACGTTTTACTGCATTGACTGCATGAATAGTGTATAGACAAAATTCATATCTTAGCGTATCTGCTACTTTATATCTTAGCGTATCTGTTACTGTAAATTTGCTTGACAACTTCCGTAGATTCCTCCGTAACTTATGGGATTTTAGTATTATACATGCATATGTAAATTATGTATTGCAGGGTACTAATCTATATCCTATAATCTATTTCTTATCGAAAATCCTTCATCTGATCGTACGAGATGAATCCTGTAACCAGTTCAAGTCCCTCAGATTCCGATAGCTATTCCGATAGTTAATCCGACAGCTATTCCGACAGCTATTCCGACATAGGTGTTCACCTAAGCTCCGAAAACAGCGTCATTGGCATGAATCAACCAATCAGCCATTATCAATTCATCTGATGGGTTCGTAGTCGACTTAATTAATGGAAACGCGCAGAAGGCAATCCCTTCCACCAACCGAATTCACCTTTTAACAATGAATCTGAAGCGTTTATCGGCGAACCTGTTCGAGACACCATTTTCAGTCTCATTTCCAGGGTAACTCGACAAGATCATATTCTATCCACAATTCTGAACCTTATTCATCCACTCATTCTGACCGACAATCATCCCGGAACCATAGAAGAAGTCAATGAACTTCGCGCTCGAGTAATCAATTTGGAGAATATGGTGCAAAATGTAGCAGCTCCAGCAACATCACCGGCACCAACAGTACCATCAGTAACAGCACCAGTACCATCAACAATCCATACCTCAACATCTCATTATGTACCTCGAGTATAATCATCGTTCTATGTATTGTTCTACATCGATTATCTTCATTCTTCATGACGATTAAGTAATCTCTAAATGTTTTAGAGATTATGTATTCTAGTTCTAATGGTAAACCAAATGAGTTTAATATCATATTAACTCATTAAATCCATGATTATATCTGAAGAAAATATATATGTACATATATTTTCATAAAGATTGTAATTAAAAATTCTTTTGTACAAACTGTTAATGATGAAAATATTTTAACGGGTAGGTAATACCCGAGGAATATTTAAATTTCACATTAAATAGTTACATTATACATTCTTCGAAGCTGATTCAAAAGTCGTTTACTATCCTACTTACATCCACCGATATACAAATCCATTCACCACAGAATAACCATATTCATTCAATTTCATATTTATATTTTGATCTATCGGAATCCAACAAGTGGCATAATGAAGAAAACATTTGACGAAATAAAATTTGTTAGAAACAAACAAATTAACTCTGAGAAATTTTGTTAAGAATCCACGCTAACAAAAACCTTAGCTAACTGTTCCTAGTTAATCGTGGACTATCGACTGTGGACTAATAGGATTGGACAATTAAAAATGAATTAAAATATTGATCATAACATATGAAACTAAACAATTCTTCAAGTTTGCCACTTGATTTCATCTTAAACCTCATTTGTATCTTGACGATTACAATCTGCGTTCAAACCTTTCATGATTCTTGAAAATACCTCAATCGAGAGGATGAATCAACCGCACTTCATCTACGGAAGGAAAGATTTGTGCATATAGTTATGCACCTGAGAAACTCTCGACAACTGAGTAAAAGTTTAACACGTAGCCGAATCAGATCCTTTGGCATTTATTAGCAAAAATAACTTTGCAATCCCTTTTCAAGGTAGCAAATTTTGTCACAGCTTCAGCAAATCAACTTCGACTTTTCGTTCGAAACAACCTTATTATCACCATGATTATTATGTATGCTCTTTTATTGTTACCAGGGAACCTTTCATATTTTACCATATTACTAGCAGACGTACAAGCAACCTCGTTGCTTCTTGGCTTAAATCTCTCTGACAAATCATTATATTTATTCATTGAAACCCTATCATATACTCATCCGCATCTTGTAACGAGAACTGCCATACCAATTATCGGGAATCAGCAATCAGTACTTTGAAAATTCACAGCATATCTACATCAATAGTTATATGTATGACATTTATCTCTTAGAATTATGATTTCTCATTCTGAAATTCTGAAAAACACCCAGTCTACAAATCAATACTCTGAATGTTGAAAAAGCTGAATGAAGCAGCAGAAACTGTACACAACCATAAACGACCTTAACCATCAGAAGTTTGATGATAAAGAATGGAGTGTTAGGAACGCTCGATAGAAAATTTAGTATCGAAAAGCGGATTATGCAAAACTATGAAAGAAGCCGTGCACAAATCACAAATAATAAGTTTGATTTCAAAGAATTTAAATGATTCAATGTCTGCTGAAGTCTTTAGTGAATATCTTGCTCCTTACTCTACACCCTTGCGGACAATAGTCTCCACCATCCTCCGATATTAGAAATTCCAAAATATCATCGTATCTTTCATTATAAATATCCTCCATATTTCTGAAGATATTTTTATAACTATTCTTATCTGAAATCATTAATCTCTTCGTGCTATCAGTGTTACATCATATAGAAACTGTTAGTTTCTATATTCTGTAAACTTTCGAGCTTAAAATATGAATGTTATTGAAGTAATGTTGGGAACTGATGCATGAGTTAGTATAATATAATGACACTTGATCAACGTGATTATATTAGAGTAAGTCATGCTGAGTTTCTAATGGAACGTGATGATTCACAGATCCTAACGTCATCATGTGCCATGTTGCATAACTCTTTCATTCTGCTTAACTTCTGAACATATCAAGAAAGTATATTCTTGATAGTTCTATTCTCAATGATTCTGGTAATTTGACAAATCAAGATCGTGCCTTTACAATTTCCTTCTTAGAACATTAGCCATGTTCATCCGAAACTCCATAACTATGAATTCTGAACCATTACTCGCTTTACTAGAGGTCGAGAAGAGAATAAAAAGGCAAAGAGCTCTAAAATATAAGAGAAAATATAAAGCCGAATAACAACACATAAATTACAAACCGTGTATATCAATGTTTATCGCAACATAAAGACACGGGAGAATTAAAAGCACTATAACCCCAAGAGCAAAGTAGAAGTAAGCAGATTCTTCGGGTGGAAGTTGGAAAAGGAGAATGATTGTTACGATAGTAAGGATAAGGACAAGGATTAGAACTGGATTAAGCATTCTCAGAATCCTTTGGATATATGAAACAAGAAGGAAAGTATAGGAATGGTGAGAATAATGAAACGGAAGAATTTAATTTATAATGGAAATATCAGACAGAGTAGTCAAAACAGATCACCACATTTAATTCGAGAGATCTTAATTTCCTTATTCGCCGAAGAATCAGATCTTATAAATCTTCAAGATTTCCTTTTAAATCCCTTGAATTCCGGAATTCAAACCTGACTACGTCAAAAGTTAAAAACAAATCTTTGTTTCTCATTTCATTCTTTTGTGAATAGTTTCATTTGTACTCTTCGAATAATCTAATTGTTTTATCTATATTACTCAACAATGATGACACTCTATTTATCAACTCATATTCGTCATGAAAACATTTTCATTGTTAGCCATGACGGCCTCACTCAAATTTCGGGACGAAATTTTTTTTAACGGGTAGGTACTGTAGTGACCCGAGAATTTCCGACCAAATTTAAATTTAATCTTTATATGTTTCGACACGATAAGCAAAGTCTGTATTGTTGAATCTCATATATTTTGAAGTGTTTTCATTTATGCAATTGCCCTTTGACCGTGTCCAACGATTCACGAACAATTGTTTGTAAACAAATATATATAATGATATATATTACTTTCATTATTATGATTATAGCAATACTAATAATATTTATATAATTAGTATTATTACTGTTATAATTATAATTAGTGAAACTCTAATAATTTTAGAATTTTCAAAATAAAGATTTCAAATATAAATATTATTAGAAGAATGGTTAAAATTATAAATAAATTGTAATGTAAATATTATTAGTGTTATTATTATTACCATTACATTATTATAGAGTGTTATTACTATTATTTGTAATATTAAAAAGTATTATTATTATAATTATATTTAATGACTAATAAGACTAAATACATATATGTACCCAGATTTATATATAAAAAAAAACAGATATAGTTGAATACAGTGTATATATATATATATAAATATATATAAATATATATACAAATATATATATAGAATTACAAGGTATATTATACTTGCCATGTTATTATTATTACATTTATTATTATTAAAATGTATTAGCATTAAGATTTGTAGTATTATTATTTGTTATTAGAAATTATTATTAAGGATTAAGAATTATCATTATTGTAAACTATTATTATTAATTAGATTATTATGATTATTATTATTTATGTTTTTATTAATCTATCCATTTACTTAATAAATCGAATATATATACAAAAAGGGAGTTTCAGTGCACGTAAACATCACATTGTACTGGATATTGATTATTGTCTCTGATTGAATATTAAACAAATCCAAACATACAGATAAATCCAATTTCTGTTAAAAATCCCTTTCTCTTTTTATTTTTCTATTCCACTCTCTGTACGACTTCTATCCCACTATATGATTGAATCAATTCAGTGTAAACGAAACTAAAAGGAGTCCCATTATCAATCATCAATCACAAACCTTCTCAACAGCTTCCATTTAATCGAATTGAACCCTAAATACACAAGAACTCAGCCGCTACCCCTGTTCTTGAACTCAATAATCAAAAACACGATTTCATAGTTGTTTTTCAAAATGTAGTGATGCAGTTTCGTTAGGATTATCTTACTCAAGCTATCTGCAAAGTCACAGGTTCCAATTTCTCATAATGATTTCAAATTGTGAGGTCAAAGTTGTTTTCAAAAAGTCAACACATATGTTCAACATAAAAATTCGTAACCCCGCTAATGTTTTAAATTAAATTGATAATTTATAAAGTTTCTAAACACGATTTAAAACCTCTTTCATGTTATAATTATAACTTAAAACGTACTAAAAATCCAAATGTAATTATGGGTTCAACGTGGTCTTTCAGGAGCTGTTTAACAGCTTTTTATTTTTATTTTTTTTTCTGATTAATTCAAAATAATACAAATGGTTACCTGTGTATCGATTTTAAAACGTAAATAGATATTGTAACTCATCAATTATTTGATCTTGAATCCCTGATGGAATTTTAAAATGGGTTCGGGCCTATCAAGGGAGAAGAAGGGGAAACAGTTTAAGACGGGTTTTATAATTTTAGTTTGGGTTATATAACAGAAAAACAAAGTTAGACGGATGGTGTAAAGTGTTAGCGGATTAGCAAGTGGTCGGGTGTTCGAATCTGGTTCGTGGCAGTTTCTTTTTAAGGCCTTTTATTATGAGGTAGTTCCATGTTTTATTATTCTTATTATTATAATTATTAATGTTATTAGCATGTATTAATATTATTATTGATTGTTAGTATGGTTATTGTTAAATATTATGAATGTTATAATTATTAGTACTATTATCAAGTATTAAAATTTAGTATTATTACTATTATCAGTATTATGTTGAAAACAATAAAAGTTACTATTATTCTTATTAATGTTCGTATTAGTATCATTTTCGAAATTTTATCATTATTATTAATAAAAGAATCATTATTAAGTTTACCTTTAGTAATAAGATTGTTACAATTATTATTATTATGTATTAATATTAAACTGTATTATATTCATAGTTTTTATTATTAAATTATTAAAAACTACTGATATTATCATGTGTTTTATTATTAAAAACTATCATTAATAACATCATTAACAAAATCATAGATAATATTAGCATTTCATTGATATTAGTATTATCATTGGCATTATCTCAGTTATTATCATTAACAATACTAAAAATAATGTTTTAACAAACCAATGATAGATATATATATATATATATATATATATATATATATATATATATATATATATATATATATATATATATATATACATTCAAATAAATTTAATATATATATAAAATAACAAAATTAATATTTTTATATGTGAAAATATATATTATTAATATAACGAGAATATAACTAATAAAATTATATATTTATGTGTTCAATTACAAGGATACGCATTAATATATACACAAATGATATAGGTTCGTGAATCCGAGGCCAACCCTACATTTTGTTCAAAGTTGTTATATGTATTTTTTACTACAAAATACAGTATGGTGAGTTCATTTACTCCCTTTTTACTCTTTACGTTTTTGGGCTGAGAATACATGCAAATGCTTTATTAACTGTTATACAATATTTATACGCGTGAGTTTCATTAATCCCTTTTTAAATGCTTTTGCAATATATATTTTTGGGACTGAGAATACATGCGCTGCTTTTATAACTATTTTACGAAATAGACACAAGTAATCGAAACTACATTCTATGGTTGGATTATTAAACCGAATATGCCCTTTTTATTAAGTCTGGTAATCTAAGAATTAGGGAACAGAAACCCTAATTGACACGAACTCTAAAGATAGATCTATCGGGCCCAACAAGCCCCATCCAAAGTACCGGATGCTTTAGTACTTCGAAATTTATATCATGTCCGAAGGAGGATCCCGGAATGATGGGGATATTCTTATATGTATATTGTGAATGTCGGTTACCAGGTGTTCAACCCATATGAATGATATTTTGTCTCTATGCATGGGACGTATGTTTATGAGAAATGGAAATATGAAATCTTGTGGTCTATTAAAATTATGAAATGATTATTTATGTTAAACTAATGAACTCACCAACCTTTTGGTTGACACTTGAAAGCATGTTTATTCTCAGGTACGAAAGAAATCTTCCGCTGTGCATTTGCTCATTTTATAGATATTACTTGGGGTCATTCATGGCATATTTCAAAAGACGTTGCATTTAAATCATCGAGTTCATCAAGATTACTATTAAGTTAATTATATTTGGATATATTATGAAATGGTATGCATGTCTGTCAACTGTCGATGTAAATGAAAGTTTGTCTTTTAAAAACGAATGCAATGTTTGTAAAATGTATCATATAGAGGTCAAGTACCTCGCGATGAAATCAACTGTTGGGGATTGTTTATAATCGATATGGACTTCGTCCGGATGGATTAGGACGGGTCCTTTCAGAATGGGTCTACAATTCATAGCCCTGTGTCCCAACCTCCCACAATTGAAGCAGTTAACATTATAAAAATCATGAGAATTAAACAATTTGCATCTAATTGGTGAAAACTGTCTCCTAGGTGGTTCAGTATGTTGTCTAGTCGTAGGGGATGACGAGACTTGTTGCTTAACAGTCTGTCGACGACCAGGCGGAACATACTTGGACACACTCCCAGATTTGGAACTTGCCCCTGTTGGTGATTGTTCTACCTTAGGACCTGATTCATCTATCCTTCTCTTACTGACAAACTTAGGTGACACTCCCTGGGTGTTCTTCTTCTTATTCTGTTAGGGAGTCACAGTTTTCTTAGACTGAGCCTTTTGACTCTCAGTCATCTTACCAGCATTAACAGGATTTTTCAGAATGGTAACTGGTTTAGTGACAAGCTCAAAAGGTTTGCTGTCTTTCTCAGTGTCGATATCAGTATCTGACTCTGTTTCATAGACAACATCTAAAGGCTACTTCGACTCAACTATCTTAACAGAACTCGCAACAGGTGTTTCTTTAGGCTTACCATATTCTAGTTCTATAACAGGACCCTTACTTTTCTCAACTGGTTTGTTAATATACTCACCTAAAAGTGGCGGGGCAACCTGGTTGTAACCTAAACCCTGCTGTTTAGGAGGATTCAAAGTCTGTTTCACATAAGACATCCTCTGCCAATTGTCGATCCTAGCTTTTTCAGACTCGTATTTCAACTTAAATGAATCCCTTTCTGCCTTAAGAGTCTCTATCTATCCCAAATACATAGTAATCACTTTTCTATCATCTATAACCATTGATTTTAAGTGACACACCTGATTTTCTAAAGACTTAATCACATCAACATAGTCTTTCTGTTTATTAAGGTAGAAAAGCGCATCATCATAGTTCTTTTTATTAGTCTGATACTCCAAACTTAAATTCTTAAGGTCAATTCTAAGCTTAGGACAAGTCTCACATGTAACAGATATCTCATTAAGCTTTGTGATAACACATTCAAGCCTCTCAATTTCCTGTTCATAACCAATGCATTTAGAACAATTAGAAACTGAGTCAATACATACCTTATCATTTCCGAGCGTGTTAGCCATGAATGCATAGTCATTTCTTCCAACCTGAGAATCTGCATCTGATTCTGACTCTGACTCTGAGCTCGTACTATTCGAGTAATCAGCCTCATAACCTCCTTTACTCTCACCTTGATCTCCACAAACTGGACTCTGAACAGTAACAATCTTCTCATCATCACTCTTAAGATCACAGTTGAGCAAATGTTCCAGCTCCTTTCTGAACCAAGTACCAACATGACAAGTCATCCCTTCTTCTTCATCAGACGAGTCAGTAGTAAACTCAAGATCTGATAAGTCCTAAGCTTTGCGAAACTTATCATACAACCTATCCTTAATCCTCTTCCTGAAGCAAAATTTCATCAGCTCTTCTGCTCTCTTCAACCTAGCATCACATTTGCACACATAGCATGTGCAATTCGGATTATCCTTACCCGTACAACCTGCATTTTTCCGAACAATTCTTTCCTCTTCAATTTCTGCTTCGCTTTTACCTACAAACACAACATTAGCCTTTTGCGTATCTACCGAGATGGACCAGTCACATACTTCATCCGCATACGTTGTAGTCAAAGCCTTGGATTGAACAGATCCCGAAGATTCTTTCTCTACAATTACATGTTGTGGTGTAACTGAGATGGTTGTCTGGTGAAAAGGATCATGAAAACCAGGCTTGGGTGGTCTCGTGCAAGTCTTCTTAAAATGACCATATTCATCACAATTGTAGCACCTAAACTTTGACATATCAAAACCAAATTTTGAATCTCGATTCAAACTCAACGATCTTTGTCCTGTTCTCTTCAAGTACTTTCTAGCACGTCTCACAATGCTACCCATACAGTAGAGTACATCCATTCTCTCAAGCTCGTCCTCATCAATCTGATCATAGTCTTCATTTTCAAGATGACTATTAAGCACTTGTCCACCAATCATATCGTTGTATGAGTTAACAACAATAGCTGCCAATGCCATATCTTCCTGAATAGATTCGCGAGATCTCTTCTTGATATTCTCAGTTTGAAACACAGGAGTTTGAGTCTGAGTCTGAGTCTGTTGAATCGGAGAATCCTCAATCATCTTAATTGTAGAATTTTGAGCTTGTAATTTAGCATTAAAGTAGCCCGACTGAGACGATGGTGCAGACATTTGTGAAGCATTGGCTGATATGTATGCTGTCTGTAGTGGAGCATGAGTACCAGAAGACGTAGCTAAAGATGATGCAGCAGCTGCTACAGAAACAAGTCTCTTTCTCTTTGCTTCATCTTGAATGTCCTTCTCCATCAACTTCGACGTAAAAGCTGTTAGTGTCAACGGACGACCTGATGAGCTGTACCTGTTCTGAATCTTTTCAATCTCATGATCCCACTTTTCTGGAAGACCATCTTTCAACACCCTTACTGCCTTTTCATCAGGCACCTCAATCCCATAATCTGCCATCTCTGCAACCAATAATCGATATCTTTCCAAAGTCTGTCCTAGAGATTCTGATGGAAGAGCTGCAAACACCCTCCATTCATCCTTCAAAACCTTACCCTTAGTCGCACGATAAGTAGTTGTACTGAAATGTCCCGTTCTTATTGATTAAAAACGTTCCATATTAATTGATTTCGTTGCGAGGTTTTGACCTCTATATGAGACGTTTTTCAAAGACTGCATTCATTTTTAAACAAACCATAACCTTTATTTCATAAATAAAGGTTTAAAAAGCTTTACGTAGATTATCAAATAATGATAATCTTAAATATCCTGTTTACACACGACCATTACATAATGGTTTACAATACAAATATGTTACATCGAAATCAGTTTCTTGAATGCAGTTTTTACACAATATCATACAAACATGGACTCCAAATCTTGTCCTTATTTTAGTATGCAACAACGGAAGCTCTTAATATTTACCTGAGAATAAACATGCTTTAAACGTCAACAAAAATGTTGGTGAGTTATAGGTTTAACCTATATATATCAAATCGTAACAATAGACCACAAGATTTCATATTTCAATACACATCCCATACATAGAGATAAAAATCATTCATATGGTGAACACCTGGTAACCGACATTAACAAGATGCATATATAAGAATATCCCCATCATTCCGGGACACCCTTCGGATATGATATAAATTTTGAAGTACTAAAGCATCCGGTACTTTGGATGGGGTTTGTTAAGCCCAATAGATCTATCTTTAGGATTCGCGTCAATTAGGGTGTCTGTTCCCTAATTCTTAGATTACCAGACTTAATAAAAAGGGGCATATTCGATTTCGATAATTCAACCATAGAATGTAGTTTCACGTACTTGTGTCTATTTTGTAAATCATTTATAAAACCTGCATGTATTCTCATCCCAAAAATATTAGATTTTAAAAGTGGGACTATAACTCACTTTCACAGATTTTTACTTCGTCGGGAAGTAAGACTTGGCCACTGGTTGATTCACGAACCTATAACAATATATACATATATATCAAAGTATGTTCAAAATATATTTACAACACTTTTAATATATTTTGATGTTTTAAGTTTATTAAGTCAGCTGTCCTCGTTAGTAACCTACAACTAGTTGTCCACAGTTAGATGTACAGAAATAAATCGATAAATATTATCTTGAATCAATCCACGACCCAGTGTATACGTATCTCAGTATTGATCACAACTCAAACTATATATATTTTGGAATCAACCTCAACCCTGTATAGCTAACTCCAACATTCACATATAGAGTGTCTATGGTTGTTCCGAAATATATATAGATGTGTCGACATGATAGGTCAAAACATTGTATACGTGTCTATGGTATCTCAAGATTACATAATATACAATACAAGTTGATTAAGTTATGGTTGGAATAGATTTGTTACCAATTTTCACGTAGCTAAAATGAGAAAAATTATCCAATCTTGTTTTACCCATAACTTCTTCATTTTAAATCCGTTTTGAGTGAATCAAATTGCTATGGTTTCATATTGAACTCTATTTTATGAATCTAAACAGAAAAAGTATAGGTTTATAGTCGGAAAAATAATTTACAAGTCGTTTTTGTAAAGGTAGTCATTTCAGTCGAAAGAACGACGTCTAGATGACCATTTTAGAAAACATACTTCCACTTTGAGTTTAACCATAATTTTTGGATATAGTTTCATGTTCATAATAAAAATCATTTTCTCAGAATAACAACTTTTAAATCAAAGTTTATCATAGTTTTTAATTAACTAACCCAAAACAGCCCGCGGTGTTACTACGACGGCGTAAATCCGATTTTACGGTGTTTTTCGTGTTTCCAGGTTTTAAATCATTAAGTTAGCATATCATACAGATATAGAACATGTGTTTAGTTGATTTTAAAAGTCAAGTTAGAAGGATTAACTTTTGTTTGCGAACAAGTTTAGAATTAACTAAACTATGTTCTAGTGATTACAAGTTTAAACCTTCGAATAAGATAGCTTTATATGTATGAATCGAATGATGTTATGAACATCATTACTACCTTAAGTTCCTTGGATAAACCTACTGGAAAATAGAAAAATGGATCTAGCTTCAATGGATCCTTGGATGGCTCGAAGTTCTTGAAGCAGAATCATGACACGAAAACAAGTTCAAGTAAGATCATCACTTGAAATAAGATTGTTATAGTTATAGAAATTGAACCAAAGTTTGAATATGATTATTACCTTGTATTAGAATGATAACCTACTGTAAGAAACAAAGATTTCTTGAGGTTGGATGATCACCTTACAAGATTGGAAGTGAGCTAGCAAACTTGAAAGTATTCTTGATTTTATGAAACTAGAACTTTTAGAATTTATGAAGAACACTTAGAACTTGAAGATAGAACTTGAGAGAGATCAATTAGATGAAGAAAATTGAAGAATGAAAGTGTTTGTAGGTGTTTTTGGTCGTTGGTGTATGGATTAGATATAAAGGATATGTAATTTTGTTTTCATGTAAATAAGTCATGAATGATTACTCATATTTTTGTAATTTTATGAGATATTTCATGCTAGTTGCCAAATGATGGTTCCCACATGTGTTAAGTGACTCACATGGGCTGCTAAGAGCTGATCATTGGAGTGTATATACCAATAGTACATACATCTAAAAGCTGTGTATTGTACGAGTACGAATACGGGTGCATACGAGTAGAATTGTTGATGAAACTGAACGAGGATGTAATTGTAAGCATTTTTGTTAAGTAGAAGTATTTTGATAAGTGTATTGAAGTCTTTCAAAAGTGTATAAATACATATTAAAACACTACATGTATATACATTTTAACTGAGTCGTTAAGTCATCGTTAGTCGTTACATGTAAGTGTTGTTTTGAAACCTTTAGGTTAACGATCTTGTTAAATGTTGTTAACCCAATGTTTATAATATCAAATGAGATTTTAAATTATTATATTATCATGATATTATCATGTATGAATATCTCTTAATATGATATATATACATTAAATGTCATTACAACGATAATCGTTACATATATGTCTCGTTTAAAAATCATTAAGTTAGTAGTCTTGTTTTTACATATGTAGTTCATTGTTAATATACTTTATGATATGTTTTCTTATCATAGTATCATGTTAACTATATATATATATATATATATCCATATATATGTCATCATATAGTTTTTACAAGTTTTAACGTTCGTGAATCACCGATCAACTTGGGTGGTCAATTGTCTATATGAAACATATTTCAATTAATCAAGTCTTAACAAGTTTGATTGCTTAACATGTTGGAAACATTTAATCATGTAAATATCAATCTCAATTAATATATATAAACATGGAAAAGTTCGGGTCACTACAGTACCTACCCGTTAAATAAATTTCGTCCCGAAATTTTAAGCTGTTGAAGGTGTTGACGAATCTTCTGGAAATAGATGCGGGTATTTCTTCTTCATCTGATCTTCACGCTCCCAGGTGAACTCGGGTCCTCTACGAGCATTCCATCGAACCTTAACAATTGGTATCTTGTTTTGCTTAAGTCTTTTAACCTCACGATCCATTATTTCGACGGGTTCTTCGATGAATTGAAGTTTTTTGTTGATTTGGATTTCATCTAACGGAATAGTGAGATCTTCTTTAGCAAAACATTTCTTTAAATTCGAGACGTGGAAAGTGTTATGTACAGCCGCGAGTTGTTGAGGTAACTCTAGTCGGTAAGCTACTGGTCCGACACGATCAATAATCTTGAATGGTCCAATATACCTTGGATTTAATTTCCCTCGTTTACCAAATCGAACAACGCCTTTCCAAGGTGCAACTTTAAGCATGACCATCTCACCAATTTCAAATTCTATATCTTTTCTTTTAATGTCAGCGTAGCTCTTTTGTCGACTTTGGGCGGTTTTCAACCGTTGTTGAATTTGGATGATCTTCTCCGTAGTTTCTTGTATAATCTCCGGACCCGTAATCTGTCTATCCCCCACTTCACTCCAACAAATCGGAGACCTGCACTTTCTACCATAAAGTGCTTCAAACGGCGCCATCTCAATGCTTGAATGGTAGCTGTTGTTGTAGGAAAATTCTGCTAACGGTAGATGTCGATCCCAACTGTTTCCGAAATCAATAACACATGCACGTAGCATGTCTTCAAGCGTTTGTATCGTCCTTTCGCTTTGCCCATCAGTTTGTGGATGATAGACAGTACTCATGTCTAGACGAGTTCCTAATGCTTGCTGTAATGTCTGCCAGAATCTTGAAATAAATCTGCCATCCCTATCAGAGATAATAGAGATTGGTATTCCATGTCTGGAGACGACTTCCTTCAAATACAGTCGTGCTAACTTCTCCATCTTGTCATCTTCTCTTATTGGTAGGAAGTGTGCTGATTTGGTGAGACGATCAACTATTACCCAAATAGTATCAAAACCACTTGCAGTCCTTGGCAATTTAGTGATGAAATCCATGGTAATGTTTTCCCATTTCCATTCCGGGATTTCGGGTTGTTGAAGTAGACCTGATGGTTTCTGATGCTCAGCTTTGACCTTAGAACACGTCAAACATTCTCCTACGTATTTAGCAACATCGGCTTTCATACCCGGCCACCAAAAATGTTTCTTGAGATCCTTGTACATCTTCCCCGTTCCAGGATGTATTGAGTATCTGGTTTTATGAGCTTCTCTAAGTACCATTTCTCTCATATCTCCAAATTTTGGTACCCAAATCCTTTCAGCCCTATACTGGGTTCCGTCTTCCCGAATATTAAGATGCTTCTCCGATCCTTTGGGTATTTCATCCTTTAAATTTCCCTCTTTTAAAACTCCTTGTTGCGCCTCCTTTATTTGAGTAGTAAGGTTATTATGAATCATTATATTCATAGATTTTACTCGAATGGGTTCTCTGTCCTTCCTGCTCAAGGCATCGGCTACCACATTTGCCTTCCCCGGGTGGTAACGAATCTCAAAGTCGTAATCATTCAATAATTCAATCCACCTACGCTGCCTCATATTCAGTTGTTTCTGATTAAATATGTGTTGAAGACTTTTGTGGTCGGTATATATAATACTTTTGACCCCATATAAGTAGTGCCTCCAAGTCTTTAATGCTAATTCCAAATCATGCGTCGTATAATTTTGTTCGTGAATCTTCAATTGTCTAGACGCATAAGCAATCACCTTCGTTCGTTGCATTAATACACAACCGAGACCTTGCTTTGATGCGTCACAATAAATCACAAAATCATCATTCCCTTCAGGCAATGACAATATAGGTGCCGTAGTTAGCTTTTTCTTCAATAACTGAAACGCTTTCTCTTGTTCATCATTCCATTCAAATTTCTTCCCTTTATGCGTTAATGCAGTCAAGGGTTTTGCTATTCTGGAAAAGTCTTGGATGAACCTTCTGTAGTAACCAGCTAGTCCTAAAAACTGGCGTATGTGTTTCGGAGTTTTCGGGGTTTCCCACTTTTCAACAGTTTCTATCTTTGCCGGATCCACCTTAATACCTTCTTTGTTCACTATGTGACCGAGGAATTGAACTTCTTCCAACCAAAATGCACACTTTGAAAACTTAGCGTACAATTCTTCCTTCCTCAATACCTCTAACACCTTTCTCAAATGTTCACCGTGTTCTTGGTCATTCTTTGAGTAAATAAGTATGTCATCAATGAAAACAATGACAAACTTGTCAAGGTATGGTCCACACACTCGGTTCATAAGGTCCATGAACACAGCTGGTACATTAGTTAAACCAAACGGCATGACCATAAACTCGTAATGACCGTAACGTGTTCTGAAAGCAGTCTTTGGAATATCATCTTCTTTCACCCGCATTTGATGATACCCGGAACGTAAGTCAATCTTTGAATAAACAGACGAGCCTTGTAGTTGATCAAATAAGTCGTCGATTCTCGGTAGTGGGTAGCGGTTCTTGATGGTAAGTTTGTTCAACTCTCGGTAGTCGATACACAACCTGAATGTACCATCTTTCTTCTTGACAAACAAAACAGGAGCTCCCCACGGTGATGTGCTTGGTCGAATGAAACCACGCTCTAAAAGTTCTTGTAATTGGCTTTGCAGTTCTTTCATCTCGCTGGGTGCGAGTCTGTAAGGAGCACGAGCTATTGGTGCAGCTCCTGGTACAAGATCTATTTGAAATTCAACGGATCGATGTGGGGGTAATCCCGGTAATTCTTTCGGAAATACATCGGGAAATTCTTTTGCAATGGGAACATCATTGATGCTCTTTTCTTCAGTTTGTACTTTCTCGACGTGTGCTAGAACAGCATAGCAACCTTTTCTTATTAGTTTTTGTGCCTTCAAATTACTAATAAGATGTAGCTTCGTGTTGCCCTTTTCTCCGTACACCATTAAGGGTTTTCCTTTTTCTCGTATAATGCGAATTGCATTTTTGTAACAAACGATCTCTGCTTTCACTTCTTTCAACCAGTCCATACCGATTATCACATCAAAACTCCCTAACTCTACTGGTATCAAATCAATCTTAAATGTTTCGCTAACCAGTTTAATTTCTCGATTCCGACATATATTATCTGCTGAAATTAATTTACCATTTGCTAATTCGAGTAAAAATTTACTATCCAAAGGCGTCAATGGACAACTTAATTTAGCACAAAAATCTCTACTCATATAGCTTCTATCCGCACCCGAATCAAATAAAACGTAAGCAGATTTATTGTCAATAAGAAACGTACCCGTAACAAGCTCCGGGTCTTCCTGTGCCTCTGCCGCATTAATATTGAAAACTCTTCCGCGGCCTTGTCCATTCGTGTTCTCCTGGTTCGGGCAATTTCTAATAATGTGGCCCGGTTTTCCACATTTATAACAAACTACATTGGCATAACTTGCTCCGACACTACTTGCTCCGCCATTACTCGTTTCGACACCATTTGTTCCTTTCATTCTGTTAACCCCTGGTCCGTAGACCTCACACTTCGCTGCGCTATGACCATTTCTTTTACACTTGTTGCAAAATTTGGTGCAGAACCCCGAGTGATTCTTTTCACACCTTTGGCATAGCTGCTTCTGATTGTTGTTGTTGTTGCGGTTATTATTGTTGTTGGGATGATTGTTGTAGTTGCTGTTGTTGTTGTTGTTGTTGTTGTTGGGCCGTTTGTTGTAGTTGCGATTGATGTTGCGATTGTTGGGATAATTGTTGCGATTATTGTTGTAATTGCTGTTGTTGTTGTATTGGTGATTCTTATCACCGTTTTCCTCCCACTTTCTTTTAACTTGCTTCACATTGGCCTCTTCAGCAGTCTGTTCTTTAATTCTTTCTTCAATCTGGTTCACTAGTTTATGAGCCATTCTACATGCCTGTTGTATGGAGGCGGGCTCGTGTGAACTTATATCTTCTTGGATTCTTTCCGGTAATCCTTTCACAAACGCGTCGATCTTCTCTTCCTCATCTTCGAATGCTCCCGGACACAATAGGTACAATTCTGTGAATCGTCTTTCGTACGTGGTAATATCAAATCCTTGGGTTCGTAACCCTCTAAGTTCTGTCTTGAGCTTATTGACCTCGGTTCTGGGACGGTACTTCTCGTTCATCAAGTGCTTGAATGCTGACCACGGTAGTGCGTACGCATCATCTTGTCCCACTTGCTCTAGATAGGTATTCCACCATGTTAACGCAGAACCTGTGAAGGTATGCGTAGCGTACTTCATTTTGTCCTCTTCAGTACACTTACTTATGGCAAACACCTATTCAACCTTCTCGGTCCACCGTTTCAATCCGATCGGTCCTTCGGTTCCATCAAATTCCAAAGGTTTGCAGGCAGTGAATTCTTTGTAGGTGCATCCTACACGATTTCCTGTACTGCTAGATCCAAGGTTATTGTTGGTATATAGCGCAGCCTGTACTGCGGCTATGTTTGAAGCTAGAAAAGTACGGAATTCCTCTTCATTCATATTCACTGTGTGTCGAGTAGTCGGTGCCATTTCCTTCAAAATAGTCAAATGGAACAAGTTAATCATATAGAATATTAAGAGTAGTTAATAGTATTTCGTAGCATAATATGAACTCATTTATAAAAGCTTTTTCTTCATATTAGCGTTTTATAAGTTTAAATTCGGGTAGTACCTACCCGTTAAGTTCATACTTAGTAGCTAATATACAATTCAACTACTACAATTCTATATGAAAAACTGATTATAATAATATTTCGCGTTCAAACTTTTACACAATATTTTACAAACTTACAATACCGCTTATTTTACATATAGCATGAAATATAGCACACAATAAATTTGATACAAGATGGTTGTGAAGATAATTCTAGCTAGTACACAAGTCGTTCAGCAAAGGCAATAAAGACACGTAATTCATACGTCCAGAAACAAGTCATGCATTCTGGTTTTACTAGGATTACTTCCCATCCTTGGTCTTGTGCAACATAACCGTTATGGCCGTTGATAAGACAGCGTGTTGTAACGTCGTCAAAGGGACGAGGGTTACGTAATGTCCAACAGTCTCGTAACAATCTAAAAACCTCATTTCTTACCCCAATTACCGACTCCGTCACTTGTGGGAATGTTTTGTTTAATAGTTGTAGGCCGATGTTCTTGTTCTCACTTTGGTGAGAAGCGAACATTACTAATCTGTAAGCATAACATGCTTCTTTATGTTGCATGTTAGCCGCTTTTTCTAAATCACGAAGTCCAATATTCGGATATATTGAGTCAAAATAATTTCTTAACCCATTGCGTAAAATAGCATTTGGGTTCCCCGCAATATATGCGTCAAAGTAAACACATCGTAACTTATGGATTTCCCAATGTGATATCCCCCATCTTTCGAACGAAAGTCTCTTATAAACCAAGACATTCTTGGAACGTTCTTCGAATGTCTTACAAACTGATCTCGCCTTAAATAGTTGTGCCGAAGAATTCTGGCCGACTCTAGATAAGATTTCATCAATCATGTCTCCGGGTAGGTCTCTTAAAATATTGGGTTGTCTATCCATTTTGTGTTTTTAAACTGTAAAATAGACAAGAGTTAGATTCATAAAAAAATACTTATTAATACAAGCAATTTTTACATATATCATAAAGCATAAGAACACTATATTACATATATTACACCACACGAATACAACTATCTTATTCCGACTCGCTCGTTTCTTCTTCTTCGGTTTTGGTTCGTTTTGCCAAGTTTCTAGGGATATATGATGTTCCCCTAATACGAGCCGTCGTTGTCCACATTGGTTTAGAAAAACCTGGTGGTTTAGAGGTTCCCGGGTCATTGTTACAACTTAAGGACTTCGGGGGTTGACGATACATATAAAGTTCATCGGGGTTGGAATTAGATTTCTCTATTTTTATGCCCTTTCCCTTATTATTTTCTTTTGCCTTTTTAAATTCAGTTGGGGTAATTTCTATAACATCATCGGAATTCTCGTCGGAATCCGATTCATCGGAGAATTGGTAATCCTCCCAATATTTTGCTTCCTTGGCGGAAACACCATTGACCATAATTAACCTTGGTCGGTTGGTTGAGGATTTTCTTTTACTTAACCGTTTTATTATTTCCCCCACCGGTTCTATTTCTTCATCCGGTTCCGATTCTTCTTCCGGTTCCGATTCTTCTTCTGGTTCCGACTCTTCTTCCGGTTCCTCTTCGGGAACTTGTGAATCAGTCCACAAATCATTCCAATTTACATTTGACTCTTCATTATTATTAGGTGAGTTAATAGGACTTGTTCTAGAGGTAGACATCTATCACATAATATCAAACGCATTAAGAGATTAATATATCACATAATATTCACATGTTAAAAATATATAGTTTCCAACAAAATTTGTTAAGCAATCATTTTTCAAGTAAACACGGTCGAAGTCCAGACTCACTAATGCATCCTAACAAACTCGATAAGACACACTAATGCAAAATTCTGGTTCTCTAAGACCAACGCTCTGATACCAACTGAAATGTCCCGTTCTTATTGATTAAAAACGTTCCATATTAATTGATTTCGTTGCGAGGTTTTGACCTCTATATGAGACGTTTTTCAAAGACTGCATTCATTTTTAAACAAACCATAACCTTTATTTCATAAATAAAGGTTTAAAAAGCTTTACGTAGATTATCAAATAATGATAATCTTAAATATCCTGTTTACACACGACCATTACATAATGGATTACAATACAAATATGTTACATCGAAATCAGTTTCTTGAATGCAGTTTTTACACAATATCATACAAACATGGACTCCAAATCTTGTCCTTATTTTAGTATGCAACAACGGAAGCTCTTAATATTCACCTGAGAATAAACATGCTTTAAACGTCAACAAAAATGTTGGTGAGTTATAGGTTTAACCTATATATATCAAATCGTAACAATAGACCACAAGATTTCATATTTCAATACACATCCCATACATAGAGATAAAAATCATTCATATGGTGAACACCTGGTAACCGACATTAACAAGATGCATATATAAGAATATCCCCATCATTCCGGGACACCCTTCGGATATGATATAAATTTCGAAGTACTAAAGCATCCGGTACTTTGGATGGGGTTTGTTAAGCCCAATAGATCTATCTTTAGGATTCGCGTCAATTAGGGTGTCTGTTCCCTAATTCTTAGATTACCAGACTTAATAAAAAGGGGCATATTCGATTTCGATAATTCAACCATAGAATGTAGTTTCACGTACTTGTGTCTATTTTGTAAATCATTTATAAAACCTGCATGTATTCTCATCCCAAAAATATTAGATTTTAAAAGTGGGACTATAACTCACTTTCACAGATTTTTACTTCGTCGGGAAGTAAGACTTGGCCACTGGTTGATTCACGAACCTATAACAATATATACATATATATCAAAGTATGTTCAAAATATATTTACAACACTTTTAATATATTTTGATGTTTTAAGTTTATTAAGTCAGCTGTCCTCGTTAGTAACTTACAACTAGTTGTCCACAGTTAGATGTACAGAAATAAATCGATAAATATTATCTTGAATCAATCCACGACCCAGTGTATACGTATCTCAGTATTGATCACAACTCAAACTATATATACTTTGGAATCAACCTCAACCCTGTATAGCTAACTCCAACATTCACATATAGAGTGTCTATGGTTGTTCCGAAATATATATAGATGTGTCGACATGATAGGTCGAAACATTGTATACGTGTCTATGGTATCTCAAGATTACATAATATACAATACAAGTTGATTAAGTTATGGTTGGAATAGATTTGTTACCAATTTTCACGTAGCTAAAATGAGAAAAATT
Source organism: Rutidosis leptorrhynchoides (assembly GCF_046630445.1). Classification (NCBI taxonomy): domain Eukaryota; kingdom Viridiplantae; phylum Streptophyta; class Magnoliopsida; order Asterales; family Asteraceae; genus Rutidosis; species Rutidosis leptorrhynchoides. Next base: position 78,838,261 of record NC_092343.1, on the reverse strand, counting down.
ATCCAATCTTGTTTTACCCATAACTTCTTCATTTTAAATCCGTTTTGAGTGAATCAAATTGCTATGGTTTCATATTGAACTCTATTTTATGAATCTAAACAGAAAAAGTATAGGTTTATAGTCGGAAAAATAAGTTACAAGTCATTTTTGTAAAGGTAGTCATTTCAGTCGAAAGAACGACGTCTAGATGACCATTTTAGAAAACATACTTCCACTTTGAGTTTAACCATAATTTTTGGATATAGTTTCATGTTCATAATAAAAATCATTTTCTCAGAATAACAACTTTTAAATCAAAGTTTATCATAGTTTTTAATTAACTAACCCAAAACAGCCCGCGGTGTTACTACGACGGCGTAAATCCGATTTTACGGTGTTTTTCGTGTTTCCAGGTTTTAAATCATTAAGTTAGCATATCATACAGATATAGAACATGTGTTTAGTTGATTTTAAAAGTCAAGTTAGAAGGATTAACTTTTGTTTGCGAACAAGTTTAGAATTAACTAAACTATGTTCTAGTGATTACAAGTTTAAACCTTCGAATAAGATAGCTTTATATGTATGAATCGAATGATGTTATGAACATCATTACTACCTTAAGTTCCTTGGATAAACCTACTGGAAAATAGAAAAATGGATCTAGCTTCAATGGATCCTTGGATGGCTCGAAGTTCTTGAAGCAGAATCATGACACGAAAACAAGTTCAAGTAAGATCATCACTTGAAATAAGATTGTTATAGTTATAGAAATTGAACCAAAGTTTGAATATGATTATTACCTTGTATTATAATGATAACCTACTGTAAGAAACAAAGATTTCTTGAGGTTGGATGATCACCTTACAAGATTGGAAGTGAGCTAGCAAACTTGAAAGTATTCTTGATTTTATGAAACTAGAACTTTTGGAATTTATGAAGAACACTTAGAACTTGAAGATAGAACTTGAGAGAGATCAATTAGATGAAGAAATTTGAAGAATGAAAGTGTTTGTAGGTGTTTTTGGTCGTTGGTGTATGGATTAGATATAAAGGATATGTAATTTTGTTTTCATGTAAATAAGTCATGAATGATTACTCATATTTTTGTAATTTTATGAGATATTTCATGCTAGTTGCCAAATGATGGTTCCCACATGTGTTAAGTGACTCACATGGGCTGCTAAGAGCTGATCATTGGAGTGTATATACCAATAGTACATACATCTAAAAGCTGTGTATTGTACGAGTACGAATACGGGTGCATACGAGTAGAATTGTTGATGAAACTGAACGAGGATGTAATTGTAAGCATTTTTGTTAAGTAGAAGTATTTTGATAAGTGTATTGAAGTCTTTCAAAAGTGTATAAATACATATTAAAACACTACATGTATATACATTTTAACTGAGTCGTTAAGTCATCGTTAGTCGTTACATGTAAGTGTTGTTTTGAAACCTTTAGGTTAACGATCTTGTTAAATGTTGTTAACCCAATGTTTATAATATCAAATGAGATTTTAAATTATTATATTATCATGATATTATCATGTATGAATATCTCTTAATATGATATATATACATTAAATGTCTTTACAACGATAATCGTTACATATATGTCTCGTTTAAAAATCATTAAGTTAGTAGTCTTGTTTTTACATATGTAGTTCATTGTTAATATACTTTATGATATGTTTTCTTATCATAGTATCATGTTAACTATATATATATATCCATATATATGTCATCATATAGTTTTTACAAGTTTTAACGTTCGTGAATCACCGATCAACTTGGGTGGTCAATTGTCTATATGAAACATATTTCAATTAATCAAGTCTTAACAAGTTTGATTGCTTAACATGTTGGAAACATTTAATCATGTAAATATCAATCTCAATTAATATATATAAACATGGAAAAGTTCGGGTCACTACATGTACCCTCTGTTGCTGATTGAAGAGCCAACCAAATAGTATACGATGTTTTGTTTCGGTTCTTAAATTGCTGAAAAATCTCCTTAGACAACTCTTGGGTTAGCTGGGCATAACATCTACTCTTCACGCTCTGTGGGACTAAACTGTGAAGTTTCTTTGGGTTCACCATCTGCTCCGCATGGCCATACATACGGATTCTCAATACATTCCCAAAGTCTAGAGTCGACACCGTTTAAGTAAATAACAAACCTAACTTTCCAGTCCAAGAAATTCTTAAGGTTGTCAAGTCTAGGTACTTTATTCGCTGATCCAGATTCACTTTCATTAAGTAACAGTTTTTGTAATCCAGGTGCAATTACTAACGCGCTGTATTCATTTGTCATTTGTTCATTAGTGTCAGACATTTTGACTGATTAAGATTGATTAAGATTACTTAAGTGCAATTAAAAGATTCTGTCTCAAAAGAGGATCGGTCGATGGACGAGATGATCGGTCGGAGGACGGTGACAATCGGTCAGAGGTCTAAGACTGACGGCCGATGGTGAAAACTCAATACCTCAATCTTAGCGTAAGGACCTTCGGTCGATGGAAGAGTCAGTCGACTGATGATAACAGACGATCGGTCGATGGAGAAAAGACGAACGACCGATGGTTAAGACAAACGGTTCTAAGTTATGAAAGACTGTCCTCCGGTTCACTGCTAGACGATCGGTCGATTTTGTCTGACGTACGATCGAGGGTCGTGACGAACGGTCGATGGTCTAGGACGATCGGCCGAGGGTAGTTCTTACGAATTCTGGGCAGAAAAAGCTAGGGTTTTTCGACAAAAACTTCAATTTTGATCAAATCTGACGTTCTAGACTTAAACAAAACCGATAGAAACCTCAGAAAAACACCCTTGAACAAAAATAGACTCGAAAACACAAGATTTAAACGTAAAAATTTCAACTTTTGATTGAAAACCCGTTTTGACCAAAACCCTAAAACAAAAACTATAAAATCGACTCAAAAACGTTTGGATCAGCAACTCTAAGCTCCGATACCACTTTGTAGACGTACTATGGACCTTAGATCAAACGTATTAACCTAGATTAACGGCGGAAACGATAACTAGGGCGAGTCGAATACTTGATTAACTATCGGGATCAATCTAACCAACAAATAGTTGATATAATCGATGCCTAGAACCTTGTATTCGGTTGGGGATTGGTCTGGGACGGTAAACATAGAGTAATACGACGGCAATAGGGTTTGTGGTATGTTACCTAACAATGAACCACAAAACCCGTATATATATATAATTCCAGTGACCATCGGCCGGTGGTCTGGGACCTACGGCCGTTGGTGAGAGTCCCTCGACCGATGGTCCCTACCATCGGTCGATGGTCTGAGCAGCCAACCAACTGCTCTTAACCATTTCATGACATTATACTAAGCAATTCAAATACAAAGTATTAATGACGATGTTCATACATGACTGAAATACAAAATACAAAACTAATAGAACTTATTACATAATAGAACTCGGGATTATGCACCAACAAGTTTTATGCCGAGTTTATATGTTAACTGTTAAGACACGAGCTTTCTGTTGTATCCCTCTCAGAACTTGTGCTTGGGTGACAATGTGATCCAATTGGCAGTTAACTTAATGTGCCAAACCATAAATATAATGGAAAATCAGTACAAGTCGATTGTTATCCACGTCAATTACTTGTGTGCAGTGGCGAAAACAGGAATTTTTTTCATCTGGGGCGAAATTTTTTTTAAAGCGTATCAATTTTTTTTTGGTAAAATATAGAGGTTTTGGGGAAAAATATGGTGATTTTTGAGCAAAATGTAGAGGTTTTTGGACAAAATATGAAGGTTTTGGGGCAAAATACGGAGGTTTTGGGGCAAAATATGGTGGTTTTGGGGCAAAAAAAAAATTTTCACCAGGGACAAAATCGAAAAACCCAAAATTTTTACACTAAAAATTGCAAATCGACTGGGGGCATCTGCCCCCCTTGCCCCATGCTATTTCCGCCAGTGCTTGTGTGTACACTATATGCCCGAATTGTTAGTTTACATCAAGTAATTCATTGTGAACATATATATGTTTTTTATTGACCAGTTCGTAACTGAGTCTAATCTTTACAGTTGTCGCAATAGACTCTAGGAAATCATACTAAGCATATACCTGTTTTGATCCTAAATCACATGGTAAGGTTTTATACTCTAGCTCATTATATTGTTAGATTCTCCTCCGTGTGAAAATGCATGCGAACGTGTTTATCCGATTTTTGTGATTCAAAAAATGTGGTGCAAGTTCGTTTCTGTTTCTCTCCCTGTCCATGTCTTATTTGTCTTTGGTGATAAAGAAGATGTTGTGTTGTACAATTTAGTACGTACGAATCTAAGTATAAGATGCTGTAATCTTTAGTGCAGCCCTAAGAAATAAGTATAATCGGGTCGGTATGGACAGATTTGCATAATTGGCTCAAAATAAGGTGAAGGGTCATTTATGTTTGTTGCTTGACTAATGGACTATATGAGAGCCCAAAACTTATGATGATAAATTAATAAGCCTTCTATTCAATTTGTTTAGGTGCATTTACTACAAGGAGAGCCCAAAACTTATCAGGAGACAGTTCTAAAACTTATTTACTTGTCTGACTACTGTGTAGAGAATTAGATAAACAATCATTCCACTTATGAAAAAAAAAAATACTAAACATCGCAATAAAACTCTTACCTTTTTATTGTAAAAAAAACGAATATTATGTTACTGGGTAGTTGCGTAAGTGTAGTTAGTTCATAGCCAGTGAGTTTGTCATGTTATCTATCTTATTAAGATCGCACATCATGTTTAGTCTAATTTGCTCTCTGGCGAAAGATTATGTATGGTTAACTTCATACTTTTTTTATTTATATTTCGGTAACAAATCAAACAATATAATATCGGACCTCACAACACAAATAAACCACTTTTCTGCAAGATCTCCTTGTAATATAGAGCTAAGTTAACGTCTGAAGTTGTGCCATTTAACAGACATCATCAACTTTATCTTGTTTTTTTAATATACTAATGTATAAATTTTCATCTGAAATCTGGATTATTATCTATATATTCAACTGCCATCACTAGATATCTCAGTGTTCCTTGCAAGAGGTCTCAGGTTCGAATCCTATCTAGGACGAATATTTGACGAATATTTAGTAGTGGCCAGGGTTGGGTTGGAAACAGCGAGGGAAAAAAATCTTGCTGGGCTGCGTACATCAGAGTATGGGGTTGGATTAATCGCCCTCCCGGGTAGCCCGAACAGGGAAAACCTTCTACCTTTTACCTTTTATCTATTTATTCAATTACTGAGTAATTGCATGATTTCATATTTCACTTTCTTTTAGCTAATTGACAAATCCTATTATGTTACCAGTTAGAACTTTTTTAAATATTATATTTCACACTTACTTTTTATACACAGTCACTACCATCAGTATTTTCGGGCATTGCTGGTACCATTTGCTATACACATTATGTTCTCAGATACACATATGGGCATGACTAGTAACATTACAAATCAGTTTTTAAATCACTCTTTAATTGCAAATTTTCTTGAACTATAATAGAATCGTATATGCGCCATGTGCTTAACTGGATCATGAGTTATCCTATAGAATCATTGGCTTATCGTGGTTGCCGGTACCCATACATATCTTTATGAAGTGACAAAAGTTAATCACTTTATATGATTCTTTAACAGTAATTGTCATCTAGAATAATGAACTATAACCGTTTATATTATAGATTCTATCTGATAGTGACTGCAGAAATAAAGGTTTCTGTGTTAATAGTAACTATTATATTAAATTTCTGCTAAAAATGCTCATTTTATTAACCATCAAAATTCAAAGTTTATTCTTACGATGAGCTGGTGAAAAGAGCGAACATACTTTTCCCGGCCAGAATTGTGACAGTAAGATTTTACTTTCCACAATATTCTCATATTTCAGCAAGTTGAGTTGAGTGACGTCAAAAAAAAATCTTATATGCGGTATTCATTCGTTAAATTTATCTATTGACATAAATTATTTTGCTTGATTATTTGATAAGCTAATATTTATATTTATTTTACTATGTGTAGTGGCGGAAAGTCGAGAGGAATAGGATTTATTGTTGTTTACAAATCTTCAATAAAACATCGACGGAAATATGTAACCAGAAATGAACAACTGAAGGAACTCATGGAACAAGATTACACTGCGAAGGTATATAATGAATTCCACTACTTTGGAAAGATATGATTAATGTGAATACTCTTTTTTATAAATAAAAATAATGCATCACCTCTCCTTTGTGCTGACCGCTCCTAAACCTAAAACGCTCAATATTTGATGCAAAGAAAAAGAAACAGTATTAGTCTAGTTTTTCTAACATTATGTCACTATTCGCTCAAACGTGTCCAAGAAATACCATGTGGAACTTACTTAGATCATAAAAGGGCCATTAAGTAGAAATATACCCGACAATTGAGACCCATACTCTCAAATTTGGGTCAAATGGGTGAAGCTTTCGGGTCAATTGGGTCTTGAAAAAAAGTCTGGCAATGTAAACCCCAAACCTTAAAAAAAGGTCCAATAGGTTTCCCTCCTGTTGGTGATTTTAGTGTCATCCAACGTACATTTTAGTTAGTTGCGATTTACTTGAATGCAGGTGTTAGCTAGCTATACTTACCAACGGGTTCGGAGAGTGTGGAGTACACGCCCGTAAGAGTTGGCTACTAACTGTCGCGTAAAATGCGGGGGTCAAGGGGGCTGCGCCCCCTTGCGGGGTCCAAGGGGCAGCGCCCCTGGCGGGGTCAGCGATTTTCCCGCGAACAGGTATGACTTTTGGTATAACCGATTTTCCCGCCAAAACTGAAGGGTTACACCCTTTCGGTTTAACTGTTTTCCTATAAACGGTTTATGAACATCTTTGTTCATTCATTAATTTCTGCATTCATAAAAACCAACAGAAACACACACATATTCTCTAACAATTTGATCAGTGATTTCGTTGCCCAAAACACTGATTGCGTTCTTGTTTGATCCCTGTAAAGATTTCGTGCAACCGTGGCAATCGTAGGGTCGAAATACTTTATAGAGATAGTGATTACACGATTCAAGAACGAATCCGGCAGTCAATTCATACCCGATTTCTAACAAATCTATAAAGTATTTAGTCTGTAATCATGTCTGGAGAAACGGTGAAAGAGATGACAAGGCAGTTTGCAAAACTGGAGAAATTTGAAGGAGTTAATTTTCGAAGATGGCAACAGAAGATGCGATTTCTGTTAACAACGTTGAAGGTTGTTCATGTTCTATCCACCCCCATGCCAGAACTTCCTGAGGATGCAACTTTGGATCAAATCAGGAGAAGAAACAAGTGGGATAATGATGATTTCATATGTCGTGGCCACATTCTAAATGGTATGTCTGATGCTCTTTTTGATGTTTACCAATCTGTAGAAACTGCTAAGGAACTATGGGATTCGCTTGAATCCAAATACATGGCCGAAGATGCTTCGAGTAAGAAGTTTCTTGTGAGTAATTTCAATAATTACAAAATGGTGGATTCAAGGCCTGTTATGGAACAGTTCCATGAAATTCTTCGAATTTTGGGACAGTTTACACAACACAATCTGAAAATGGATGAATCCATTTCAGTGTCTTCAATTACAGACAAACTGCCACCATCATGGCAGACTTTCAAACACATGCTAAAACATAAGAAAGAAGAATTGTCTTTGACTGAATTGGGAGGCACCCTACGTATTGAGGAATCAATACGTGATCAAGAGGGTGGTAAGACTAAAGAAAAGGACGTTGCATCATCCTCTGTTAACATGATTGAGGATGGTAAACGTGGGAACAAAAACAACAAAAAGTTCAATGGAAAGAAACGTAAGTTTCAAGGGAACAACGATGGTTCCAACAAGAAGGATAAGAAATCTCTATCTTGTTGGATTTGTGGCAAACCTGGTCACTTTAAGAAAGAATGTCGTGTTGGAAAGAACAAGGATGGAGCAAGCGGTTCAGGTTCAGGAAATGGGTCTAAGGACCAAGTTCCTAACCAAGGTCAGAATTTTGATTGTATTATAAATTCTGTTCAGAATTATGTATCACATATTTCTGAAGCATTTTATGTGCAGGATGATAACATAGCGTGGTGGATTGATTCCGGGGCCACATGTCATGCATGTAAAGATCGCTGTTGGTTTAAGACATTTCAACCTGATGATGACGTGCTTCACATGGGGAACGAATCAGTCACTCCTGTCCTTGGTCGTGGAGATGTTGTTTTACAATTTAGTTTTGATAAGACAATTACTTTAAATAATGTTGTGTATGTACCTGGGTTGAGAAAGAATCTGATTTCCAATCCTATATTAAATAAGTGTGGTTATAAACAAGTATTTGAATCCGATAAGTATATCTTGTCGAAGGGTGGCATGTTTATTGGATTTGGATACTATAATAATGGTATGTTTATGTTGAATCTTAAGAATGTTCCTGTTGTTGATAATTCTGCTTGCATGATTAGTTCTAGTTCAAATGAGTCAAGTTTATGGCATGCGCGTCTAGGACATGTACATTATAAAAGAATGTATGAAATGTCTAAAGTTGATTTGATTCCTACCTTTGAAAAATGTTCTGAAAAATGTAATACCTGTATGTTGAATAAAATCACGAGACAACCTTTTAAGACCATAAACAGGACGTCTTTGAATTTAGAACTAATTCATAGTGACCTTTGTGATTTTCATGCTACACCTTCCTTAGGAAATAAGAAGTATGTAATCACATTTATAGATGATGCGTCTAGGTTCTGCTATGTTTATCTTTTGCATTCTAAAGATGAGGCCTTAGACAAATTTAAAATCTATAAGACTGAAGTGGAATTACAACAAAATGGTTTAATTAAAACGTTGCGCACCGATAGAGGTGGTGAGTATTATGATCCAATGTATTTCCAATCTGTAGGGATTATTCATCAAACTACAGCTCCATATACACCACAACAAAATGGTGTAGCGGAGAGGAAAAATAGGTCTCTCAAGGAAATGGTTAATTCCATGATGACGTACTCTGGTTTGAGTGACGGATTTTGGGGAGAAGCCATGTTAACGGCTTGTCACATTTTGAATAGAGTTCCTAATAAAAGAGGAACTATGACTCCTTACGAACTTTGGTACAAGAAACAACCAAACTTGCATTATTTGCGAGTTTGGGGTTGTCGGGCAATCGTAAGATTAACCGAACCCAAAAGGAAAACTTTGGGTGAAAGAGGTGTTGATTGCATCTTTATTGGATATGCTGAACATTCCAAAGCCTATAGGTTTTATGTGATAGAACCTAATGATTTTATTTCGATTAACACCGTTATAGAATCAAGAGATGCAATATTTGATGAATCCCGTTTTACATCAATACCTAGACCAAGGGACGTGATTTCTCATTCAAATGAGACTACACAAGGAGTTAACCTGGAAGAAATTCCAAGTGAGTCACTAGAACCTCGTAGGGGCTCTAGAACTAGGACACCCAAGTCGTATGGTTCTGATTTTCAACTTTACCTAGTTGAAGGATCGAGAGATTGTGTTAAGTCACAATATTCTTACTGTTACAGTATAGATGATGATCCTAGAACCTTTGATGAGGCCATGAAATCTCGTGACGTTGCCTTTTGGAAAGAAGCAATTGACGACGAGATGAGTTCTATTTTGGAGTGATGTTATGCGAGGTGTATATAAAATAGTTATTAATTTTAGCAGAAAACACTATTAAATACGATACAATTTTACACAAGATATTTATTTATTTATAGAATGGATATACTTAAACCTTGCTACAACACTTATAGGCAGTGTACCTAATCGTACAGTAGTGTAGTTTTTAGTAAGTCTGGTTCGTTCCACAGGGAAATCTTTAAACAAAGCTCAACGCTATATTAGTTTACTTTTATAAAAATACAAACATATATATAAGTAATATTATTATTATAAAGGGGGGGTTTTACCGTTTAAGGACCGGTTTGTCGATTTTAAGACTTTAGTCGCAGTTAAAACCTAATGTAAAATATTAAATAAATAAAAGACTTAATTTAAAGCGTAAAGTAAATAACGATAATGAAATTGCGAATAATAAAAGTGCGATAAAATAAAATTGCGATAATTAAAAAGTACGATAATTAAAAGTGCGATTAAATAACAATAAATAAAAGTGCGATAATTAGAAGTGCAATTAAATATAAAATAAAGGAAATTAAATATGAAATAAAAGAATTATGCTTATTTAAACTTCCGTAATCATGATGTTTGACGTGTTGATTTTAGTTTTATGCCCATGGGTTAATTGTCCTTTGTCCTGGATTATTTAATATGTCCGTCTGGTTTTTGTCCATAACAGTCCATCAGTCATAAATATAAAGTGCGAGTGTCCTCATCAAATTATTCTTATACCCGAAGTTAAATATTCCAACTAATTGGGGATTCGAATTGTAACAAGGTTTTAATACTTTGTTTAATGAATACACCAGGTTATCGACTGCGTGTAAACCAAGGTTTTACCACTTTGTTAACAATTACACCAATTACCCTTGAATGTAATTTCACCCCTGGTTTGATTATTCTAGTGGCTATTAATCCATTCCCGTGTCCGGTTAAATGAACGATTATTCGTACATATAAATACCCCGCCCATCGTGTCCGATCGAGTGTATATGGTAATTTATAGGGACGCCCAATTGTAAATCTTTATATTAACATTAACAAACTATCATTTAGTTAAACAAATATAAAGCCCATTAATAGCCCATAGTCTAATTTCCACAAGTGTCGTTCTTTTGTCCAAACCCCAATTATGGTACAAAGCCCAATTACCCAATTTTAGTAATTAGCCCAACATCATGATTACTTCGTTTTAAATAAGCATAATAATAACTTAGCTACGAGACATTAATGAAAAAAGGTTGAACATAACTTACAATGATTAAAAATAGCGTAGCGTTACACGGACAGAATTTCGACTTACACCCTTACAATATTCGCTAACATACCCTTATTATTAGAATTATAATTAAAATTAAAATATAAATTATAAATATAAATATAAATTTTACGTATGAATGAGGAAGAAAAGATATGAATTGTGATCAGAATTCGGTTGGCTTTATAGGGAATTTCGATTTTTGGGGCTCCGCGACTCGCGGTGAATTTTGCCTTCAAACTCCGCGAGTCGCGGAGATTGAAATTACAGCTCACATCTTTTGGAGTCTTTCTTGCCGACGGATTTTATATATAAATATAAAATATAAATAATTAATATAATTATTTATATATTATATTATATTCTTGTGCATAGTAGACTTGTAATTTTTAGTCCGTTGCGTCGAGCGTTGAGAGTTGACTCTGGTCCCGGTTCCGGATTTTCGAACGTCCTTGCGTACAATTTTATATTTTGTATTTTGCGTTTTGAATCTTGTACTCTTGTAATTTCGAGACGTTTCTTATCAATAATTGGAACCTCTTTGATTGTCTTTTGTTCTTTTGAGCTTTTTGGTCGTTTGCGTCTTCAATTCGTCGAATCTGTCTTTTGTCTTCACCTTTTATTATTTAAACGAATATCACTTGTAAATAGAACAATTGCAACTAAAAGCTTGTCTTTCTTGAGGAATAATGCTATGAAATATATGTTCGTTTTTAGCATTATCAAATATTCCCACACTTGAGCGTTGCTTGTCCTCAAGCAATATCGTCTTGAAATACTAGAATCACTTCTTTATTCTTCACACTTTGTACGTCAGTGATTTCTATACGGTGGTATAAACAATGGTAGTAACGATATGGTTTACAGTCCCACATGACTATAAAAATTTAGATCCATTAAGGAAATTGGATCTTTATGAAAACATTTGATCTTTTGAAAATTAAATCTAGTTTTTACCCTAGATAAGTTTTCCGGAATAACCCTTTACCGGTGTTTGCAAAATATTTTTGTGGGTTTGGTGGGTTTCAGATTTGAAAATTTTAGCTCAAAACTTGCGGTTTTGTGTCACCCACTTGCTAACCTTGTATTTGGAAAGCAACACGTCCAGTTTACTTGTCCCGTATATTACCTTTCGGTAAACTACCGTCCGGTTGTAAAGGAAAGCGTTGAACAAGCAACTGTTAAGGCAATGTCCCCTGACATGCTTTTAATTATGGTCTATAACGTGTCGGACGCAATTACTATCCTTGGTAGGAGCAATAGTAAAGCTCACCCTTATAATTTTTTCGGTCTGGCACAAGGTCCTGTCTTTGACCACTATGCAACCACCGTTCTTACGGTTGACACCCGATTTGGTTCAGGTGACCTAATGAATTCCAGGTGAATTCCTAGGATTTTACGTTCAATGGTAATGAACGCATTGAAAATAGGGTTTTCAGAAAACAAATCGGTTTGTAATTTTGATCAAAATATTTTCTCGTTCAAGCTCGAGTTTAGATATCATTGAATTCCATGAGTTTGAATTCTCAATCTTTAAGGTCAATCTCTAGGATTGAGTAATATCAGTCTTAAAAGCTGATTTTTAATCTTTAAGGAGATTATCCTTTCTGGGGATCTGATTCATTAGTCTTATCAAGCTAATTTGCACGGTGCCCCCCCATTGTACGAGATAAATCCTTCTCATGGTTAGGATAAATCTGACCACTTGGCGACCCTGTTTAATGCTGAGGTCCGTGGATTTCCTGCTGATTTTAGTGATGACTTTTCTAGATTTTTCGTCAACCTACAGCTGGTCTGGACGACAACTTCATGACCTAAATCAAGAAGCGCGTTTCTTTTTCGGAAGACTTTACTTCCTTTTAATGATGGAATTGATTCATCATGTAGATCCATCTCTTCTTTTCTTTCATCGGGTAAAACAGTTTAGTTTAGTCCAAAGCAAAAGTATTTTCAGTTATTTGTTACAGATATATGTGACATATGTTTAAAATAACTTGGTAAATTTTCCCACACTTGGCTTTTTATTTTTCTTTTTATCGTCCTCTATTCCATTTTAAATGAATTTTGACATTTTAGTTTGTTTCTTAATTTATGTTCTTTCTGAGATAACAATAATTTCGGTGTTAAAACCTAGTTTTATCGTTCATAAATATGTATAAACATGATTTGAATTCATTTAATTGAAAAATTTTACTAGAATTGGGTAGTCAGTATATAAGACTAGGGCTGTTCTTTTTTATCAGAGAGCACTAGATTCTAATACAACTACTGCTTTACTAGTATTTTTAATGGTAACCAAGTGTATAGAGTAAAAAATTTTAAAATCCGAAAGAATTTAACCCCTTCCCACACTTAAGATCTTGCAATGCCCTCATTTGCAAGAAATCAGTAACAATTTAAATTATTGAGGGTGATTTGTGTGAAAATGATTAAATTTTTACCAAAGTTTCCAAATATATTGGCGTTTTCTAACTCCGTCCATTCTTTCTCTGATTACTGATACTATTTCACTCGGTAGTATGTCATTATTTCTTTTAGTGATCAAAGCGTGTAGCATTAGACCATGGTTTAGTTCACAGGCAGTCTTCATTTTGTAAAAACCTAAAAAAATAAAAATTCAGAATGGGGGGAGAAGACTAGTTCTTTAGGGTCTGCTAGGGAAAGACCATTCGGGTTCCATTTTCGAGAACTACACGAAAACAGACAATCTAACTCTAACAGAAATACATATTATCCTTTAAAGACTTGATTCTCCCCACACTTAGTTAGCTGTGGTGTCGAAATTGTGATTAACTTCGTTGTCGACTTCCATCGGACCATGTATGTAATGTTTAACTCTGTGACCATTAACTTTAAATTCAATCCCATTTGAATTTATCAATTCTATCGTTCCGTATGGGAAAACTCTTTTGACTATGAATGGTCCAGACCATCTTGATTTCAATTTTCCAGGAAATAGCTTGAATCGTGAATTGAAAAGAAGAACTCTGTCTCCTTCTTTAAATTCTTTTGAACTTCTGATTCTTTTATCATGCCATTTCTTCGTTCTTTCTTTATAGATTAACGAATTTTCGTATGCTTCATGTCTTAATTCTTCTAATTCATTTAGTTGACTTAATCGTAGACGTCCGGCTTCATGTAAATCAAGATTACATGTCTTCAAAGCCCAAAATGCTTTGTGTTCAATTTCTACTGGAAGATGACATGCTTTTCCATAAACAAGTCTAAAAGGTGTGGTTCCAATTGGAGTTTTGTAGGCTGTTCTAAAAGCCCAGAGTGCATCCTCCAATTTAATGGACCATTCCTTCGGATTTGATCCTACGATTTTCTCTAGAATACGTTTTAAAGCTCGGTTGGTATTTTCAACTTGTCCACTTGTTTGTGGATGATATGCGGTGGAGATTTTATGAGTTACTCCATATCTTTTAAGAACTTTCTCAAGTTGATTATTACAGAAATGAGTACCCCGATCACTTATTAAAGCTTTCGGTGTTCCAAACCTTGCAAAAAGACGTTTTAAAAAGTTGACTACAACTCGTGCATCGTTAGTTGGGAGAGCTTGTGCTTCCACCCATATAGATACATAATCAATGGCTACGAGTATATATAGATTATTATGAGATTTTGGAAATGGACCCATAAAGTCAATACCCCAAATGTCAAATATGAGAAGGTGTGCATTTCATCACGTTGACTTATTTTTCCGGCCCTTTGACATGCATCACAAGATTTGCAAAGAAGGTGTGCGTCTTTGTAAATTGTAGGCCAATAGAATCCAGCTTCATAAACTTTTCTTGCTGTTAGTTGAGGCCCATAATGCCCTCCTGTTGGTCCTGTGTGACAATGGTTTAAAATTTTACTAGCTTCATCTCCAAATACACATCGGCGTATTATTCCATCGGGACAACTTTTAAACAGATGTGGATCTTCCCAGAAATAGTGTTTTATATCACTGAAGAATTTCTTTCGTCTTTGGTACGATAATCCTTTTTCAAGGAATCCACAAACTAAGTAGTTTGCATAGTCTGCAAACCATGGGATTTCTTTATAATCTATCTTCAATAGATATTCATCAGGAAAGTTGTTTTGTATGGCCGATTCATTCAGAACTTCTAATTCGGGATTTTCAAGACGAGAAAGATGATCAGCGGCGAGATTTTCTGCTCCTCTTTTATCTCGGATTTCAATATCAAACTCTTGTAAGAGTAAGATCCAACGGATTAATCTTGGTTTAGCATCTTGTTTTGAAAATAGGTATCTAAGAGCAGAATGGTCGGTATAGACCACCGTTTTTGCTAGAACGAGATATGATCGAAATTTGTCAAAAGCAAAGACAATAGCAAGGAGTTCTTTTTCAGTAGTTGTATAGTTCGTTTGTGCTCCTTGTAATGTCTTACTAGCATAATATATAGGTTGAAATCATTTTTCAATCATTTGTCCTAAAACGGCTCCCATTGCAAAATCACTTGCATCGCACATTAGTTCAAATGGTAGATTCCAATTTGGTGTTATCATGATCGGTGCATTAGTGAGTTTCTCTTTAAGAATATTAAAAGATTTGATACACTCATCTGAAAAGATGAATGGAGCATCCTTTTCTAGGAGTTTATTCATAGGAGTGGCAATTTTAGAAAAATCTTTTATGAAACGTCGGTAAAAACCGGCATGCCCTAGAAAACTCCTAACTCCTCTAACATTTGTGGGATATGGAAGTTTAGCAATTACATCTACTTTAGCTCTATCCACTTCAATTCCTTCTTTTGAAATTTTATGTCCAAGAACGATGCCTTCTTTAACCATGAAATGGCATTTCTCCCAATTAAGTACTAGATTTGATTTTTCGCATCTAATTAGCATTCGTTCCAGATTAACTAGACATGATTTAAATGTATCACCGAAGACTGAAAAGTCATCCATGAAAACTTCCATGCATTCTTCTATCATGTCGTGAAAAATCGCCATCATGCACCTTTGAAAGGTTGCAGGGGCGTTGCAAAGTCCAAATGGCATGCGTTTGTAAGCAAAAGTACCATAAGGGCACGTAAATGTGGTTTTCTCTTGGTCTTCGGGTGCTATTGGAATTTGAAAATATCCGGAAAATCCATCTAGAAAACAATAGTAACTATTTCCGGCTAATCTTTCCAACATTTGATCTATGAAAGGTAAGGGAACGTGATCTTTTCTGGTGGCGTCATTTAATTTTCTATAATCAATACATACACGCCATCCTGTTATAGTCCTAGTAGGAATAAGCTCATTTTTCTCATTTGTAATGACAGTCATACCACCCTTCTTAGGCACGCATTGAACTGGGCTTACCCATGGGCTATCAGAAATTGGATATATCAAACCTGCATCTAGCAGTTTAATAATCTCTTTCTTAACTACATCTTGCATATTAGGATTTAGTCTTCGTTGGCGTTGCACATACGTTTTATGACCTTCTTCCATAAGGATTTTATGTGTGCAATACGAAGGACTTATTCCTTTAATATCATGAATCTTCCATGCAATGGCTGGTTTATGAGCTTTCAACACAGAAATGAGTTGTGATTTCTCATTTTTAGTAAGAGAAGACGATATTATTACAGGTAATTCAGATTCACCATGTAAATAAGCGTATTCCAAATGGTTTGGAAGTGGCTTTAACTCTAATTTCGGAGGTTCTTCTATCGATGATTTATATCGATATCTGTCTTCTTCTTTTAGCATTTGAATTTCTTCTGTTGTTGGTTCATATCCATTAGCTATAAGTGTAGCTAACATTTCAGCTTCATCAATTGGTTCATTACCTTCTCCTAAAGAACATTCTCCTGTTCCTTGTAATTCTGGAAATTCTTCTAATAATTCTGCATGTGCATCTATAGTTTGAATATAATAACATGTATCATCTGCAGATTGTGGTTGTTGCATTGCTCTATCAACTGAAAAGGTAACACTCTCATCCTCTATACTTAGGGTCAGTTTCTTACCGAACACGTCTATCATTGCTTTAGCCGTGTTTAAGAATGGTCTTCCTAATATGAGAGGAACTTGAGAATCTTCTTCCATGTCCAAAACAACAAAATCTACTGGAAATACTAAAGTACCAACTTTAACTAGCATGTTCTCCATTATCCCTCTAGGATATTTTATTGATCTATCGGCTAGTTGTATGCTTATTCTGGTTGGTTTCAATTCTCCAAGGTCTAGTTTAGCGTATAGTGAATACGGCATTAGATTTATACTAGCACCTAAGTCTGCCAATGCTTCTATTGAACTAAGACTACCCAGAAAACATGGAATTGTGAAACTTCCTGGATCAGATAATTTTTCTGGTATCTTATTCAACAGCACTGCTGAACAATTAGCATTCATAGTAATAGCCGAGAGTTCTTCCATTTTCTTTCTATTTGAGATTAGATCTTTCAAGAATTTAGCATATCTTGGCATTCCTGAAATCACATCAATGAAAGGAAGATTTACATTTATCTGTTTAAACATATCCAAGAATTTGGATTGCTCGGCTTCAAGTTTTTCTTTCTTCATTTTACTCGGGTAAGGAAGTGGTGGTTGGTATGGTTTAACATAAGGTTTATCCTTAACTGTGTTATCTTCATTAACCTTTTCAACTACCGGTTCTTTTTCCTTATCTTGATCAGGTTGTGGTTCTTGTGGAGTAGGAATAGTTTCATCAGAAGTTACAGGTATTTCAGGTGGTTTAAGTGTTGTACCACTTCTTGTGGTAATGGCTTTAGCTGTTTCATTCCGGGGGTTAGCATTTGTATCACTAGGTAGACTTCCCGGTTTTCTTTCACCTATTAACCTTGCTAGGCTACTTACTTCTTGTTCCAGATTTTGAATAGAAGCTTGTTGATTTCTAAATGCTTGAGCATTTTGTTCATTTGTTTGTTTTTGAGATGTGAAAAACTGCGTTTGAGTTTCAACTAGCTTCGTCATCATATCTTCTAAATTTGGTTTTTTATCATCGGTTTGTTGTGGTGGTTTGTTTTGAAAATTAGGTCTTTGCTGATTGTAAGTATTATTGGATACTTGTTGATTGCTAGGACCTTGTTGGTTGTTGTATGGAATATTTCGGTTATAATTCTGGTTTTGATTGTAAATCGGTCTTGGCGGTTGATAATTATTCTGATAATTATTTCCAGGCCTTTGGTTTATGTATGAAATATTCTCTCTTTGTTCCATTGTTAATTCAATACTGAGACAATCTTTTGTCAAATGTGGTCCTCCACACTGCTCACAACTAATTCGTATTGAGTGAATATCCTTAGTCATCTTTTCCATTCGTCTCTCTACAGCATCTATCTTTGCGGAAATGGAATCAAAGTCATGACTAGAATCGGCTCTAGCTGCTTTAGATGATCTAATGATATCTTTTTCTTGGTGCCACTCATGTGAGTGGGAAGCAGTATTATCAATAATTTTGTAAGCATCAGTTTCGGTTTTCTTCATAATAGAACCACCAGCTGCTATATCTATATCTTTCCTTGTAGTGATGTCGTATCCTTGGTAGAATATTTGTACTATTTGACAGGTGTCTAAACCATGTTGCGGACATCCTCTTAATAACTTTCCATATCTTGTCCACGCCTCATATAGAGTTTCATTTGGTTTCTGTGTGAACGTAACAATTTCTGCTTGAAGTCTTACGGCTTTAGATGCAGGAAAGAATTGTTTAAGAAATTTGTCAATTAAAACGTCCCATGTATCGATCGCCCCTTCAGGTAACGATTCCAACCAATCTTTGGCTTCTCCCTTTAAAGTCCAGGGAAATAACATGAGATATATCTGTTCATCCTCCACTTCTCGTATTTTAAATAGTGTGCAGATCCTATTAAAGGTACGTAGATGTTCATTTGGATCTTCCTTCGGCGCACCACTAAATTGGCATTGATTAGTCACCATGTGTAGAATTTGTCCTTTGATTTCATAATCTGGCGCATTAATGTCTGGATGAGTAATTGCGTGACCTTGGCCAGTGCGTTTAGCTCTCATTCGGTCTTCCATACTTAAAGGTTCCAGATTCTCCATAATTGAATTTGTTGAATCGGTATCACTAGATGATTCTGATTTAATGGTTCGTTCCTCAACAATCTCTGTTTGAATGATTGGTGGTTCCGGAGGAAAGTTTAGTGGTTCAGGATCTACGAACTGTTCCTGAATATTCTCCGGATTCTCAATTGTGAGGTCGGGTTCAAAAAATGGATTATCGGAAATTTGAACTGAAGTACTTGGTCTACTGGATGACGATTCTAAAGAAAAATCAACGGCGGTTATATTTGCTAAATGTCTTGATCTAGTTACAGGTGGTGAACGTACAAAAGGTGATGAACGTCTTGCTCGGTGCATTCACTGAATATCCTATTAGTTTTAAAAAGGAAAGAAAAATTATAATAAGTTATCCAATCAATAGACTTTTCTGATTTTGCCCACGTTTCGAATAGCCAAAAGATGCAGCAGAGGGGCAGGATTCGTTTGGTCTCAATATAATTGAGGACTGTTTGGCTCCAATAACCCGGTCCACGTACAAATCCAACTATTACTACGAACCAGAAAATTTTGATGTCTATTAATTTAACCACTTAAAATAAATTTTCGTAATTTTAAGAAATTTAGATAAGAAGTAGAAAAAATTCTAAGTCCTAAAAACTAGAATGGCGAGAAATAAGAGAGAAAAAGAGTTCGTCGAAAAAGGTTGAAAAAGAAAAAATGGTTGAAAAATAAAAGGTGACGGAAAAATAAAAGAAACTTATAAAAACTTAAAAATACTTGACTAACCTAACCTTATTACTACAACTAACTTAAAATTATAATCGCAAATTGATATTACTAATTGGAATGATAATTGGTACATAGTAAAAGGTCTAAAAATATTAAAGCTTACAGGAAAAACTAAATCCCAAATTGAAATAACTTAAAAAGAAACTAAAACTTAAAAAGGCGTCGCAAAATTCTAAAGCACCTAAATCTTAGTCTAAAGAAAAAGCACTTAAGGAATTCTACGGCAAAGCCTAAAAATATAGGAGTAAAAATGACTATGGGAAAAACTAAGTTTAAAATTAAATATGAGCTAAAAATACAAATATTACGTTAAAACGATTAAAAAGGGACAAAATATAAAAATATACAAAAAGTTGTAAAAAGTACAATTTTATAAAAATATTATTTTTATATTATTATTTTATAAAACTATTAATTTTAAAATTTAATAAAACTAATTAATACTAAATACATAAATTAAATAAAAAGTAAAAGTAAAAATAAAACTAATAATAATAATAATAATAATTAGGGTTAAATAATAATTATTAATAAATACTCCGTAATTAATACAGATTTAGGGTTCTGTCGGTGGTGTCAGAAAGTCTCCGCGAGTCGCGGCAATTAAAGCATCAAACCCCGCGAGTCGCGGGGTTCCAGAATTCAGCTGACAGGTTTGAATATTCGACGCGTTTTTTCTTTATTTTTTTTTTATTTTCTGTTTTCTGTTTTTTTTTCTATATATAAAAGATATTTAATAAAAGTTATATTTTTATAAATTAAAATAAAGATAAAGAAACTTATAAAACTTAAATATTTAACAAAATCTTAAAAATACTTATATTTTTGTTTTTCTTTTTATATTTTTGAATAATTAAAACGTATTTTTACAAAAACGAATTTTTAATAAAAGTAAACTAAAAATCTTTTTTTTTTTTTTTATATTAGCGTTGCGCTTCCGGCTTTTAAGATAAGTTCCCCGGCAGCGGCGCCAAAAATACTTGATGTTATGCGAGGTGTATATAAAATAGTTATTAATTTTAGCAGAAAACACTATTAAATACGATACAATTTTACACAAGATATTTATTTATTTATAGAATGGATATACTTAAACCTTGCTACAACACTTATAGGCAGTGTACCTAATCGTACAGTAGTGTAGTTTTTAGTAAGTCCGGTTCGTTCCACAGGGAAATCTTTAAACAAAGCTCAACGCTATATTAGTTTACTTTTATAAAAATACAAACATATATATAAGTAATATTATTATTATAAAGGGGGTTTTTACCGTTTAAGGACCGGTTTGTCGATTTTAAGACTTTAGTCGCTGTTAAAACCTAATGTAAAATATTAAATAAATAAAAGACTTAATTTAAAGCGTAAAGTAAATAACGATAATGAAATTGCGAATAATAAAAGTGCGATAAAATAAAATTGTGATAATTAAAAAGTACGATAATTAAAAGTGCGATTAAATAACAATAAATAAAAGTGCGATAATTAGAAGTGCAATTAAATATAAAATAAAGGAAATTAAATATGAAATAAAAGAATTATGCTTATTTAAACTTCCGTAATCATGATGTTTGACGTGTTGATTTTAGTTTTATGCCCATGGGTTAATTGTCCTTTGTCCTGGATTATTTAATATGTCCGTCTGGTTTTTGTCCATAACAGTCCATCAGTCATAAATATAAAGTGCGAGTGTCCTCATCAAATTATTCTTATACCCGAAGTTAAATATTCCAACTAATTGGGGATTCGAATTGTAACAAGGTTTTAATACTTCGTTTAATGAATACACCAGGTTATCGACTGCGTGTAAACCAAGGTTTTACCACTTTGTTAACAATTACACCAATTACCCTTGAATGTAATTTCACCCCTGTTTTGATTATTCTAGTGGCTATTAATCCATTCCCGTGTCCGGTTAAATGAACGATTATTCGTACATATAAATACCCCGCCCATCGTGTCCGATCGAGTGTATATGGTAATTTATAGGGACGCCCAATTGTAAATCTTTATATTAACATTAACAAACTATCATTTAGTTAAACAAATATAAAGCCCATTAATAGCCCATAGTCTAATTTCCACAAGTGTCGTTCTTTTGTCCAAACCCCAATTATGGTACAAAGCCCAATTACCCAATTTTAGTAATTAGCCCAACATCATGATTACTTCGTTTTAAATAAGCATAATAATAACTTAGCTACGAGACATTAATGTAAAAAGGTTGAACATAACTTACAATGATTAAAAATAGCGTAGCGTTACACGGACAGAATTTCGACTTACACCCTTACAATATTCGCTAACATACCCTTATTATTAGAATTATAATTAAAATTAAAATATAAATTATAAATATAAATATAAATTTTACGTATGAATGAGGAAGAAAAAGATATGAATTGTGATCAGAATTCGGTTGGCTTTATAGGGAATTTCGATTTTTGGGGCTCCGCGACTCGCGGTGAATTTTGCCTTCAAACTCCGCGAGTCGCGGAGATTGAAATTACAGCTCACATCTTTTGGAGTCTTTCTTGCCGACGGATTTTATATATAAATATAAAATATAAATAATTAATATAATTATTTATATATTATATTATATTCTTGTGCATAGTAGACTTGTAATTTTTAGTCCGTTGCGTCGAGCGTTGAGAGTTGACTCTGGTCCCGGTTCCGGATTTTCGAACGTCCTTGCGTACAATTTTATATTTTGTATTTTGCGTTTTGAATCTTGTACTCTTGTAATTTCGAGACGTTTCTTATCAATAATTGGAACCTCTTTGATTGTCTTTTGTTCTTTTGAGCTTTTTGGTCGTTTGCGTCTTCAATTCGTCGAATCTGTCTTTTGTCTTCACCTTTTATTATTTAAACGAATATCACTTGTAAATAGAACAATTGCAACTAAAAGCTTGTCTTTCTTGAGGAATAATGCTATGAAATATATGTTCGTTTTTAGCATTATCATGGAGAATAATACTTGGGTATTAACAGATTTACCACCAGGATGTAAACCTTTGGGAAACAAGTGGATCTTCAAGAAGAAGATGAAAGTCGATGGCACAATTGATAAGTTTAAAGCTAGATTGGTTATCCAAGGCTTTAAACAAAAGGAGGGTATTGATTATTTCGATATATATGCTCCTGTTGCTCGTATCACTACTATTAGATTGTTAATAGCACTTGCTGCTACGTATGATCTAGTGATCCATCAAATGGATGTCAAAATAGCATTCTTGAATGGTGATTTGGAAGAGGAAGTGTATATGAGACAACCAGAAGGGTTTGTTATGCCAGGTCAAGAGCATAAGGTGTGCAAGTTGGTTAAATCATTGTACGGGCTGAAACAAGCTCCCAAGCAGTGGCATCAGAAGTTTGATGATGTGGTGTTGTCTAATGGTTTTGTACTAAATCAATCTGACAAGTGTGTATATAGCAAATTCGATCAATCCGGAAAAGGTGTGATCATTTGCTTATACGTGGATGACATGTTGATCTTTGGTACTGACCAGGATCAAGTTGATAGAACAAAGGAGTTTTTATCTTCGAAGTTCTCCATGAAGGACATGGGAGTGGCGGATGTAATCCTAGGCATAAGGATTAAAAGGGATGATAGAGGTATCACGATCACACAATCTCATTACATTGAGAAGATTCTGAAACGGTTTAAGTGTGATCAATGTTCTCCCTTGAATACTCCCGTTGATACAACTGTGAAGCTTATGCCCCATTCGGGTAAAGCTGTATCACAGCTTGAATACTCTCGAGCAATTGGATGCTTGATGTATGCTATGACAAGCACACGCCCTGATATTGCTTTCATAGTGGGAAAACTTAGTAGGTTTACTAGTAATCCAAATGCTACTCACTGGCGTGCTGTGGTTAGAGTATTCAAGTATTTGAAGGGTACTATGGATTATGGTATCACTTATACTGGGTTCCCTTCAGTTTTAGAAGGATATTCGGATGCAAGTTGGATAACCAACGTCGAAGATCATTCATCTACGACTGGTTGGATATTCCTACTTGGAGGAGGTGCTATTTCATGGGCTTTTAAGAAGCAAACATGCATTACAAATTCAACCATGGAGTCTGAATTTGTAGCTTTAGCTGCAGCTGGTAAGGAAGCTGATTGGTTAAGGAATCTAATTCATGAAATTCCTTTGTGGCCGAAGCCAATATCTCCTATTTCCATCCGTTGTGACAGTGAAGCTACTTTGGCTAAGGCTTATAGCCAAATGTACAATGGAAAGTCTAGACACTTAGGTGTTAGACACAGTATGGTTCACGAGCTGATTTCACATGGAGTGATATCCGTAAGTTTTGTTAGATCACAACAAAATTTAGCGGATCACTTGACTAAAGCATTAGCCCGAGACTTAGTGCACAAGTCGGCTATTGGAGTGGGATTGAAGTCCACATAAATCTTCCAAAGTGAGACGCCCAATTCCCTTCTAGTACAACGCTAGAAGCTGAATTCAATGAGGTAAGCTTACTTTCTGAAGATTGAAACACATAAAATTCTGATCCCAAAGTATGTGTTTAGACCTGCAAGTTGAGTTAGGTTGAAGTTATTCTTCTTAATAGTTCTTTTGAAAAATTGCATATGCAGGTGCAAGATGTAAAAGGACTACCTATGTGAGCATGAAGTTTTGCAGCTTCAATGGAGCCTTGGACTTAGCTGCCAATATGTTCACTGAAGGATTGGGACACATGGCTTATAATAGTGTCAAGATTGTTTTAGGGATATGTAAGAAACTGATGTGTATAATATTTTATAGTTTTCATACGAGTGGAAGGGTTCAATTTCTGAAACACCCTGATACTCGAATTCTCGTAAATATTATACTAAGTGGAAATTCAATTTCTGAAACATTTTCATTTATGCATTAGTTTGTTCTGTTTGTTTAGTTATTTTAGTAAATCAAGGATTACACTAAAATGGGGGGGATTTGTTGGTGATTTTAGTGTCATCCAACGTACATTTTAGTTAGTTGCGATTTACTTGAATGCAGGTGTTAGCTAGCTATACTTACCAACGGGTTCGGAGAGTGTGGAGTACACGCCCGTAAGAGTTGGCTACTAACTGTCGCGTAAAATGCGGGGGTCAAGGGGGCTGCGCCCCCTTGCGGGGTCCAAGGGGCAGCGCCCCTGGCGGGGTCAGCGATTTTCCCGCGAACAGGTATGACATTTGGTATAACCGATTTTCCCGCCAAAACTGAAGGGTTACACCCTTTCGGTTTAACTGTTTTCCTATAAACAGTTTATGAACATCTTTGTTCATTCATTAATTTCTGCATTCATAAAAACCAACAGAAACACACACATATTCTCTAACAATTTGATCAGTGATTTCGTTGCCCAAAACACTGATTGCGTTCTTGTTTGATCCCTGTAAAGATTTCGTGCAACCGTGGCAATCGTAGGGTCGAAATACTTTATAGAGATAGTGATTACACGATTCAAGAACGAATCCGGCAGTCAATTCATACCCGATTTCTAACACCTCCAACATATTGGGTCCTATACAAAATATAACGAACCAGATCTAATATGTATTATTTCCTAAAGCTTGATAAATATAGGTCTAATGGGTCTTGTGAATGGGCAAACGGTTCGAGCATAAAGATTATAATAAGTTTCGTCCAAAAAACATTTATGTAAGCATTCATGGTTATATCATTTACTATGTATATTAAATAATATTTTCTTTCATATGTAAAATATAAATAATAATTAATAATTAACCAAAATAATTTTTTTGACCCATGACCCTTTACCCAACCTGACCCATTTGGACCCGTTTAAAAAACTGACCCGTTTGACCCATGACCCATTTCAACCCAAAACCGTTTTGACGTGTTACCCAAACCGACTCAACGTGGACCCGTTTGCTAGGTATAACTAGATGGTTGAAATTTCCACTTCAGCGTTAAAATATCCCTTCATGTTGATGGATCTGTAAAACACTCATCAATTGGAGCTATTTACATGATTCTAGCCCCATATATGTTTTGTTTAGTTTATGGCGTCATAAACATTATGTAATTGCCAAAAAAACCGGTTATGGAGCTGATATTAATTTTCTGGATCTGTTATAGAAACTGAACCATTTGAAAACACTGTCATAGTTGTTCCATTTGTTCTATTGTTGGTCTTCATTTTCATAGTGTACTTTTACGAATAACTACGACAAAGATAACTGACCACACATTTTAGTGTTTCATGCTTGTACAAAAAAAGCGTTATAAGACTACGCATTCAAGATATTCGAGTGTACAGCAAAACCCGAATAAAGAACCAAAAGATGATGATCTGACATATATTGACAGAGAACTTATCCCCCTTGTCCGACGTGACTAGTGAACAACTATACCCTTACCACCATTACACTCATGAAATGAATAATTTTAGATCGTATTTACAAAAAGAAATTGTAACTGTCATTTCAGTCCTAATTGAGTTGATACTGTGAACATATTGGAGACTTCCTAATTTTCATTTTGTTTATTTCAATTTGCAGCAGCTTAGTTGTTTCTCTATATATCATATAGAACAGAGCATTTTTTTTTATTATAAATCTGTAGTTAATTTCTACATGGGTGATGGATGATGCACATCAGAGAAGTTACTTATACAAGCTGTTAGCTTATACATAGGAACATAATCTAGAGGGGAAAACATTTTTTTAGGAAGGGGAAGCGTAAATTATTATCACGGCGAATAGTAACTTCATTATTACAAGGGAAATCAACAAATATACACTTTTTTCAAAGTGTTAAACAATATACATTTTTTTTTTCAAAAAAAATGGTAATATATACCATTCAGTTGAACACTTTCTTGGTCTACTATATCATATGGTAGTCGACCAAACATTGACAAGGAGTTGGTTGACTATGTAGTCTACCAA
Organism: Rutidosis leptorrhynchoides; assembly: GCF_046630445.1. Classification (NCBI taxonomy): domain Eukaryota; kingdom Viridiplantae; phylum Streptophyta; class Magnoliopsida; order Asterales; family Asteraceae; genus Rutidosis; species Rutidosis leptorrhynchoides. The sequence goes on along the minus strand of NC_092343.1, from coordinate 78,811,652 downwards.
CTCCTTGTTGTAGTCAACCAACTCCTTATTGATGTTTGGTCGACTACATAGTTTACCAACTCCTTGTTCGACTACCGTGTTTCACTCGACTACATAGTCTACCAACTCCTTGTTGTAGTCGACCAACTCGTTGTTGATGTTTGGTCAACTACAAGCAAAATCCTGTGGTCGACCACCATATGATGTAGTAGACCAACAAAGCGTTCGAGTGAATGGTGTATATCATCAATTTTTTTGAAAAAAAGTGTATATTTTTCTAACACTTTGAAAAAAGTGTATATTTATCAATTTCCCTTATTACAAATGTAAAAAGTGAATTGTACATATAGGTATTGCAAATCCGTACAAGTTTAGAGTTGTAGAGTGTTGATTTTGAAGTAATGGCATAAGAAAGTTACCAAACTATCATCCAAAATTTATTTTGAGTAACCAACTTCTAATAATTTCCATTCAGGGTAATCTGACCCTGGTCACCATGATGATTTGGCTGATCTGTCGGCCAAGTTTGTATATTGACTATTTCTGAATGCTGATATGATGCTGACATGATGCCATAAAGACATCCATCGGAGGTAATTACCATTATCATAAATCATAGTTTGAAATTTTAATGGTTTTCCGATTTCTAGAATAAGGGTGCGTTTGATTACCTCTTAATGAAATGGTTCAACGAGCTTTGAATGCTGAACCATATAGCATTCATCACTTTTGTTTCCGACCTCTGACATATGGTGTTGAATGGTTCAGCTGAAATACTCTCTTAACAATTGAGCACTTCAATTTTATGCAATATCCTCTTTAAATTATATCAAGATTAATTATTAAACCACTACGTAGTATATTTTTTTTTATTCATGCAAATTTTTAATAAAGTAAATTTACATAATTCATATTGTTCATTCAAATGATTATCAAACAGGTTATATTCAACGTTAAATCATTTAGTTTTATCAAACACATTCTAAGTTGGTTACGTAGAATAGAAATAGGACCAAATTTGGTTAACAAAATTTTAATGGTACAACAATCTGTTGCTGGGGAAGCCTAATTGCTTACCATTTATAATTAAACCTTGTTTTTATATGTTCAAACCTCAGATACATATGTGCTATTTTAGTTAGGAAAGTAACAGATGAAGGTTTAATTTTAGAATGCATTCAGTACTGACTCACTTAGCTTGAAACTGAAACTATCACACTCACAAGATTCGTTTGTCTAATATGAATGTAACAAAGTTGGTGGCGCAATATAAAGAATCATACATTAATGCCCACCAAATGCAATCTCATTCCTCTCTTTTTACCCTAAGAATATATGTATGTGTATATTGATTAAAGGAGGAATCTGTTTGAAACAATATTGACCAGCCCTTTTAAGCTGGTGTACTCTCCAAGTGAATCACTAAGGCCCGTCGAATGTGGAATGGTCTAAACTCTATATACCCACGGTCTCCTTTTTCCCACGTTAAAGATGCTAGTTTAGCTACTTAATCATGATTTAGTACCTTGATTACGTATTTAGTGGTTGTAATGCAAGTACAAGAAAAATATATGTGTTCAAATTGTTCCCATTGAGTATCTTTTTTTCAAAGATACCTCTAGTAGTAGTTTTCAAGCATCCAAGTAAAGCACATCTTTTTTTCGAATTTTCTTGTTCGGAGAAAAGGATTACAAACTTTTTCGAGGTTATTTAAGTAGAAGTAGAGCATGAAAACATTAACCATCAAGCAAATCTAACTCCCTCGTCGATCTTGCTCCTTACTACCAACTAATTACAATCTTAAATCGATCTTAATCCTTAAGTTTTTGAGATGGAGAAGATACAAGCATTGACATCTGAAAATGGAGTTGTGATTTTTACCAAGAGCACTTGTTGTTTGTGTTACGCTGTCACCATTCTATTCCAAGAACTTAGGGTCAACCCTGTAGTTTATGAAATTGACCAAGATCCGGAAGGACGGGAAATCGAAAAGGCTCTTCCTAAACAAGGGTGTAGTTCACCACCTGTACCGGCTGTATTCATTGGTGGCAAGCTTGTGGGGTCCACCAACGAGGTGATGTCACTCCACCTAAGCGGCTCCCTCATTCCACTTCTAAAACCGTATCAGTCACTGTCTTAAATCAAATATATCCAATATGGCTTTTGTTGGGAAGTTATCTGAAGAAATAAAGTTGGCTCGTGACTGTGAGCAGTAGTAATTTATATTCACTTGAAGACTATGTAGTCTGCGTTCTGTATTACTAGTACTTTCGTAGCTTATTCAGAATATGAATTTAGGATAGTAAGATAAACATTAGTTTTTAGATCATGAATGTAGCCTATGATATATGTTTCTTATATGTTTAATGTGAACACTTGGATATCGTTCAAATTAATGTGATTACAAATTAGTACGTGGCATCAGCCTCTTTGAAGAGCTTGAAATTTTAATTATGGTCAATACATAAAGATTCAAACTTTGTGTTGAATACGTGCAAAAAAATATGAAAATATAAAAAAAGAAAAGTGCGGTATTCAACTCCTGACATACTTGAAATATCATTCTCAGAGAAGTTGAGAAGATATATGCTCCACTTTATGTTAAAGAAAGGTACTGAATACTCAAGTCTTTCATATTTAATCATTCTTATTAAATAATTAATTCGTTAACTTTTATTGTTTCTGATTCCTGTATTCATATAGCTCTAAGAAAAGAAGATCGCGTATGATAACAGGGAATTACTGGTATCATTGATTGTTCGTTAACTTTTCTTTGTATTTTCCTTATCTGCTGTTAAAATGCAATGCAAATTTGGTATTATAAAATAATATGGAATTTGTACATGTATATATGTAAAATATCTAGATATTAATATGTATAAGAAAATATCTAGATATTAGAAAATAAAAGAAAAATCTAGAAAAAAAAAATCTAGAAAAGAAAAATATAGATATTTGTATAGAAATATCTAGATATTTATCCATGAAAATATTTAGTTTCTAGAATGTTCCATGGGGTGGTATAAATATGGGTGATGAGTAGTTCATTTGTGTAAGGTGTGAGAGTTGTGAGGAAGTAGAGAAGAAGTAAGGTGAAGAAGTAAAAGAAGAGTGTGAGTTAGTTCATAATATTGTAATTGTTTCTTTGTAATTATAAAAGTGTTCTTCGTTAAGTTTCCCATTTAAGCCTCAGTTTGCGTTTAAGTTCTTAGTGGACTTGTGTTGTATCTATTATATGGTCGGCTCTGCTGCCTAAGTGATATATGGTCGGTTATACCGCCTGAATGATATATGGTCGACACTGTCGCCTAAACATTATTGTGCACTAAGAATTCATAAAATTAAAGGCTAACCAACGTCAAGTGTTGGTGTAGTGAGTGTAGTATAATCTAGGTCCTCTGTAGTGGGTGTGTTGGGCTCGTCGAAGCTTCCAACAATTGGTATCAGAGCAGGTCGTTCGGGACCATTCCTAGTGGAGGAAATCGATAAATGTTGGACGTTTACATCGACTTGTTTTCACCAAGGCTCTAAGGGAGATTATGTCGGAGCACAGTTAGGAACTGTGAAAGCTCATCGGTCTGGGACCAAGCTTATTGGACGTTGGACGTCATGATGGCAGATCTTGCAAGTACGACCAGTGGAATCAAGAGTCTCAATAACAACAACTATGGTTATTGGCGGACTTGCATAGAATCCTACCTACAAGGACATGATTTATGGGAAATAGTTGCTGGTAGTGACACAACGCCTCCATCGAAAGAAAATGCCGAAGCCTTGAGAAAATGGAACATCAAGGCAGGGAAGGCTTTATTTATATTGAAGACTACAATCGAGGAGGATCTATTGGAGCACATCCGTGACGAGAAAACACCAAAGGCAGCTTGGGAAACTTTTGAAAAATTATTTTCAAAGAAGAATGAAGCACGCCTCCAGCTCTTGGAAAATGAACTCACAGTTATTTCACAAGGAAGTCTATCTATTTCTCAGTATTTCACCAAGGTGGAATCTATTTGTCGTGAGATATCTCAACTTGCTCCTGAAAAGAAAGTGAGTGATGCAAGGATGAAGAGAATTATCATCCACGGCTTAAGGTCCGAGTATAATGGATTTATAGCCGCCGTGAGAGGATGTCCTACTCAACCATCATTAATAGAGCTAGAGAATTTATTGGCTAATCAAGAGGCATTAGCCAAGCAGATGAATGAAGTAACCATAAAAGACGGAGAAGATGCACTCTTCACCAATAAGAAGAAAGCAACATCTCAAAGACAATAGCCGATGAAAGAAAGTGAGACATATGGGTGGAAGGGTCACCCAAAATCAAAAGGTAACGCTTCAGGGGGAGCTCAACAAGGAAGAAGAGATCATCGCCAACAATACGGGGAAATGATAAGAAAAAGAATGGTGAATGCTTCAATTGTGGCAAGAAGGGTCATTTTGCTCGAGATTGTAGATTCCCCAGAAGGCGAACTTTCGAAGAAAATGTGTCTGCCGCAAGAGATGAGAAGAAAGAGGTCACATTCGAAGCAACCATTAATGAGGAAACTTGGGATGCAGAAGCTGGACTCTCTGTTGAAGCTGACATAGATGATCAAACTCTTATAACAACTTTAAAGTCAAAAATAAACTACAAAGATGATTGGATCATCGATTCTGGGTGCTCAAATCATATAACCAACTATGGGACAAAGCTGCAAGAAATGGAGGATTACAAAGGAAAGAGAGTCGTGTTGACAGCCAACAATTCAAGGTTGTCTATTTCTCATATTGGAAAGACAATAATTCCAAATAAAGGCGACTCTCAAAAGCTCCAACTCGAGAAGGTGTATCTTGTCCCTGACCTAAAGAAGAATTTACTATCGGTACCACAATTGATAGCAGAAGGGAATTATGTGCTCTTTGAACCAGAAGATGTGTCCGTATTCAAGAGAGTGAAGGTGGTTGGCAATCCAATTATGCAAGGAAGAAGAATAGAGGCGGTCTATGTATTATCTGCTGAAACAGCTTATGTGGATAAGACTCGAAAGAATGAGACGGCTGATTTGTGGCATGAACGTCTTGGGCATGTGGGATACACTAAGTTAAAGGAGATGATGGTGAAACACATAGTAAATGGGCTTCCTCAAATTGATATCCGAACAGATACAATATGTGCTGGATGTCAATTTGGCAAAGCTCACCAATTGCCATTCAAGGAGTCAGCGCATCAGTCCAAGACACCACTAGAGCTCATACACTCAGATGTCTTCGGCCTAGTGAAACAAACATCACTTGGAGGAATGAAGTATATGGTGACATTCATTGATGACTTCTCAAGGTATGTGTGGGTTTACTTCATGAAGGAAAAGTCGGAGACTTTTCTGAAGTTTAAAGAGTTCAAGAACATGGTAGAAAGTGAGCTCAATACTAAGATTCGATGCTTACGCACAGATAATAGAGGAGAATATTTATCGACTGAGTACAATATGTATGTTGAGAAGCACAAGATCAGAAGGCAATTAACTTGCCCTAATACTCCACGACAGAATGGAGTGGCAGAACGTAAGAATCGTCATCTTGCTGAAACTTGTCGAAGTATGTTTCATGGTAAGAATATACCAGGAAGATTTTGGGCCGAATGTATGAGGACGGCTTCATACGTGATTAACAGACTCCCACAAACAAAGTTGGGATATATTTCACCATATGAAAGATTATGGAAGATCAAGCCAACAGTCAACTATCTCAAGGTTTTTGGATGTGTATGCTACGTTTTCGTACCAGATCATCTACGAAGCAAATTTGATAAGAAGGCAATTCGGTGCATTTTTGTCGGTTATGATGAATCAAGAAAAGGATGGAGATGTTGTGATCCAAATACTGGAAAGTGTCATACTTCAAGAAATGTGGTATTTGATGAAGCTTCTTCATGGTGGTCACCTCAAAAGATAGAGCTTCCAGAATCTCATGGATTAGAAGAAGTTCCAGAAGAAATAGAAGAACGTAAAGAGCAAATAGTAGATCCAACTAAAGAAGGAGAAGAGTCGTACTCTAAGGAAACTAGTTCATGGAAAACTGGTGTGCATCAATCTGTATCCAAGGAGGTTCGTCCAAGCCAAATGGATGTCGAGGAGCATGTACAAGAATTACGGAGATCAACAAGACCGAGGCAACCTAATCCGAGGTATGCCAATGCTGCTCATGTGGATGAATCAATACCTATTGAGCCTTCTACTTATGAAGAAGCAGCGCTGTGATGACCCGGAAATTTCTGACCAAATTTAAACTTAATCTTTGTATGATTAACATTTCCGACACGATAAGCAAAGTCTGTAAAACTAAATCTCAAAATTTTTGAACTACTTTCATATATTCAAATACCTTTCGGTTGTTCTTGACGATTCGCGAACAATTATATGTATATATATATATATATATATATATATATATATATATATATATATATATATATATATATATATATATATATATATATACTATAACTTGAAAACGTAACAATGTATTAATTGTATGATACCGTACATTAAACTTATTGGTTTAAATATTTATTTGAATATATAAGATAAGTTGGAATATTAATTATATGAATAACTTGCGACGTATATTTAAAACGTGTTTATGAATGTTGAATATATATTAACTTGGTCATAAAACGATTTGTTATTATATATATATATATATTAACAAATAGCGAGACAATGATTTATAGAAGTAAATGACCAAAACACTCGAAAGTTTAAGATACACTTTGAATGATATAGTTTATTGATAATTTAAGACTATATTTTGACAAAGGTACGAGTCACAAAACGTAAATTGCGAGTTTTCTAAACGTACGAAAATGCGTTCGAGAAACCGGAACCGGGACATAAGTCGAGTGACAACGTACTAGTCATCGGAACGAAAATTACAAGTCAACTATGCACGAGAATATAATATAATATATAATTAATTAATATAAATTATATATATTATATATTAATAAATAAATATGTCGACAAACAAGAAAACAAAAGTTTGTGAACTGGATCAGAGGGCCATGCGATCGCATGGCCTTGAAGCACAAATCCCATGCGATCGCATGCGGTGCTTTTTTAGAAAAGGTTCTATAAATTGCACGATTTCAGTTCAATTACACACATATATTTATCTATACTTCGTTTATAATTATTATTTATATTATTATTATTATTATTATTATTATTATTATTATTATTATTATTATTATTATTATTATTATTATTATTATTATTATTATTATTATTATTATAATTATTAAGATTAATATTATTATTATTATTAATCTTATTATTTTTATTAGTAGTATTATACATAAAATACTACGATGAGGTTATGAGTGTGTCACTTTCAAAATGGTTTTCAAGCGGGATAGAGCTAAGGAAATTATGGGTTATTGCCAAGGAGGTTATGGGTAATGTTCGGGGGTATATTTGTAAATCAAACCTAGTGTTTATCATCTCCGTTGCGTCTACGTACTTTCCTACGATATTGAATCTCAATATTGATACGTAAGCACTCATATTTTATCTTTTATATATTAATTGTGTATCCATGTCTAGTGCTCGAGTATATATATTTATACATGCTTGTATGCTAAATTTCGTCGTTAAACAGTTTATGATGAATCACGAATTAAATACATATATTACTGGTAAAAGGTATATGATATGCATGTTTTTGGAAAGCTGGCGAAAAATCAATGACTTTTCATTTAGATATCGAATAGTTTCGATGAACGGATTAAAAGATATGATCAACTGAATTATGATTAACGTTAATTGAAATTGCTTTTGAATCTACAATTAAGATTTAAACAACTTGTTTACGAGATTGATAAAATGGATTTTTAGATATTACCAACCGAGTAAATAACTCCTTATATAAGGTATGTCTCGTTTTGTTGAACTATTGTCAAAATTGACTTTTTGAAACGACTTTGGATAACTTTTGTATGTCAATCTCGAGCATTAGGATTGTGATACACTATGATCAGACCTAGCTTGATAGACATTTATTGACCAACATATGTTCTCTAGGTTGAGATCTACGGTTATTTGGTAATGCGAGTTTCAGTCACATTTTGGTGAACGATTGTATATGCTGCTTAGGTGAGTTTCATATGATCCCTTTTTAATTGCTTTTACAATACGTTTTTGGGCTGAGAATACATGCACTATAATTTAAATGCAATGGATACAAGTACATACTTAATTCTACACTGAGTTTAAACCGAAAATCCCTTAGCTTTGGTAACTAGTAGCTGCCAGTACATAGGATATGGACTGGTGGGCGCGAATAACAGTATATGGATCCATAGGGCTTGACATCTCCGTCCGAGCTAGAACGCTAGCCTTTTAACGGACATGTGTTATTTGAGTTTAGGACACGTTGGTTTGCGTGTATTAAAACGAATGGGATATTTATCATTATAACGTTAAAGCTTAGTTACCAGGGTGCTCTGTTATGTAGAATCTATTGATAAACGTTTCTGATGAAACAACTGAAATCTTGTGATCCAATTTTATATACAGACTATACGAAACATTAAAACTATGAACTCACCAACCTTTGTGTTGACACTTTTTAGCATGTTTTATTCTCAGGTTCCCTAGAAGCCTTCCGCTGTTTGCTTATATATTAGACAAGCTATGTGCATGGAGTCTTACATGACATATTTTTAAGGAAACGTTGCATTCACCAAATCATCACCATGTATCTTATTTTGACTGCATTGTCAACGGAAGTACTATTGTAAACTATTATTTACGGTGATTGTCTATATATAGAAATCATCAGATGTCGAAAACCTCTGATTTAAATATTCATTTATGGTGTGCTTTTTCAAAAGAATGCAATGTTTATAAAACGTATCATATAGAGGTCAAATACCTCGCAATGAAATCGATGAATGACGTGTTCGTCCATATGGATTTGGAGCGATCGTCACAGTTGGTATCAGAGCGTTGGTCCTAGCGAACCAGGTCTTGCATGAGTGTGTCTAACTGATAGTTGTTAGGATGCATTAGTAAGTCTGAACTTCGACCGTGTCTGCATGTCAAAAGTTTTGCTTATCATTTTTTATCGGAAATTACCTGCTTATCATTCCTAGTCTAGACACGTTTTACTGCATTGATTGCATGAATAGTGTATAGACAAAATTCATATCTTAGCGTATCTGTTACTGTAAACTTTTCCTGACATCTTCCGAAAATTTCTCCGTAATTTATGGAATTTGGTATTATATATACATATGTAAATTATGTATTGAAGAATACCAAACTAAATTCTATAATCTAATTCATATCAAAAATCATCTCCCTAATTATACAAGATGGATCCCGTATCTAGTTCAAATTCCTTAAACTCTGACAGCTATTCCGATATGGATATTCACCTGAATTCCGAAGACAGTGTAACCGGAATGGATCAACCAATTAGCCATCATCTATTCTGGATGAATTGGGGATGGGTTCGTAGCCTACTTAATTATTGGAGACAAGAAGAAGGCGATATCTTCCATCCACCACATTGCCCTCTTGGCGAAGAACCTGAAGCACTTACCGGCGAACCTGTTCGTAATACCATTTTCTCTCTCATCTCCAGAATATCTCGTCATGATCATATACTCTCTCAAATTCTGGATTTTATTCATCCGCTCATCCGAACCGCCAATCATCCCGGTGTAGTAGAAGAAGTCAACGAGCTTCGCGCTCGGGTAGTGGCTTTGGAGAATATGGTGCAAAGGTTACAAGCACCAGCAGAATCACCGGCATCAACAGTACCACTGACAACAACACCAACAGTACCATTACCACCACTAACAACATCCGCACTGCAAGCCTCAACATCACAACATGTACCTCGAACATCAATCTCATACGCACTATAGATACCAAGGAGTACCAACAACAATAACCGATGAAGTATTGATTCATAACTTCATTGGAGAAATATTCTGCGGCGATTATGTAATCTCTAAAGTCTTAGAGATAATCTATTCCAGCCGTAACCGTAAATCAGATGAGTGGACCGAAATGATTGAAGGAAGAGTAGAAATCCTGACTGGAATGGTGCACGATTTACAAGCTAGACTTGTTTTACCAGCAGCATCAACAGTATCGTCAGTATCACCAACACCGGCAAAACCTGTAGCACTACAAGTTCCGCCAATTTCATAATCACCAACATCATCACAAATCAACAACGCGTATATTATATCAACGAGTTACGAAGTATTAACTCATTTTCCCTGAAGAAATTATATGTATATTTTATATATATATATATATATATATATATATATATATATATATATATATATATATATATATATATATATATATATATATATATATATATATATATATATATATATATGTGAAATTTGAAAACAAAATAAATCTTTTCGTACTAAGCTACTACATGTGAATCATAACTGGTAGGTACTACTCGGTTAGTTCATGTTACTAATATGCTATACATCCTTCGTTAATGACTTAACAATCGTTAACTACAATCTCTGTTTCAACTCAATGAATTCCATTTCCTAATAAACCAAGTGTATTATTCAATTACATAATTGATTTTACATTTTTCATTTTCGATGTACTTGAAACTTTCTAGAAAACATCATATGTGCCTTGTAAGGTTCACAAAAATTCCACGAGCATCAACATCCTTCACCGAGGAATATCAATAAGAATAAATAATGAAGAATTGATTTCATTAGTGAAATACTCCGCGAAGATTAGGTAATCTCTAATGTTTTGGAGATTATTCATTTCTAATTCAAGCCAAAAATTAAATGCGCTTAATATGATATTAACTCATTAAATCTGTATTACATCTGAAGAAAATATACATACAGATATTTTCATAAAGACTGTAACGAAAATTCTTTGTACAAAGTATTAATTGTGATTTTTTTTAACTGGCAGGTAATACTCGGAAAATATTTAAGTTTGCAATTAATATGTTACACTGTACATTTTTCAACTTTGATTCAAAAATTATTAACAATACTCACAACGATATACAATCATTTTCATACAAATTCAATTACATATTCTGATATTGACGGATCAGAATCCAAGTCATAACTCTGAACCGGTGACATCATTCTTAGATCTCTACATCTTTCAAAGCTATACTTTGACTTCAAATCTGTGCAAGATCCATTAACATTGTTTTTACCGAAAATAACCTTGCAATTTCTTTTCAAAGTATCCATTATTATCAACCGTTCAACCAGTCAACGACGACCTTTCAGACTTGTAATTTGGCATATACTTTTTTTTTTTTGTTACTGGAGAACCTTTCATGTTCCACCACATTAACAGTAAATGTACCGGCAAATTCATTAATTTGTGACTTATAGTCTCTCCAAAAAACCATTATAACAGTTCATTGAAACCCTATCATGTACTCATCCACATCTTGTAACGGTAATTGCAATACCAACTACCAGGAATTAGCAATCAGTATTTCGAATTTCGCAGCAATTCTACGCCAACAGTTATATATATACATATAATGTCTATCTCCTAGACTTATTTACTTTGAAGGTGAAGTTTCTGAAAAACACCCAAACTGCGAAACTAGTTCTCCGAATTTTGGAAAAATGCTGATGAAGCAGCAAAAACTGTAAACGACCTTAACAGTCAAAAGTTTGATGATAAAGAATAGTATGGTGGTAAAGCTGAGAAAAAGAGAAGGTTTGGAACTGGAAAACGGATTGAGCAGACCATGAAGGAGGCTGTGGACAAATCACAAAGACTAAACCTGCCTTCAAAGAATACAAATGATTCAGTATCTGCTGAAGTCATTAACGAATACCTCGCTCCTGACTCAAAATCTGTTACGAACAAATCTTCTTCATCATCCTTCGATATTAGAAATTCTAAGATATTATCATATCTTTCATTATAAATATCTTCGATATTTCTGAAGATATCTTCATAACTATTATCATCCGAAATTATTTATCTCTTCACGCTATCTGTGTTACATCATAAAAGAAACTATTTTAGTTTCTAATTTCTGAAAATTTGATGTTTTTGAAGTAGTGTTGGGAATTGAAGCATGAGTTAGTATAATATAATGACACTTGATCAATGTGATTATATTACAGTAAGTCATGCTGAGTTTCTAATGGAACGTGATAAAGGTTCACAGATCCCACCCTCATCATGAACTATGTTACATAACTCTTTCATTCTATTTAACCTCTAAACATATCAAGAAAATATTTTTCTTGATGATTCGGTCTTTTTCGAGGTATTCTGGTAATTTGACAAGTCAGATTGTGCCATTACCGTTTCTTTCTTAGAATATTAATTATGTTCATTTCGAAATTCATACCTACAAATTCTGGACCATTATTCGCTTGACTTAAAGTCGGGAAGAGAAAACGAAAGCATGAAGCTCCGAAATATAATGGAAAATATAAAGCCCGAAAACAACCCCGAAATTACAAACCGTGTATATCAATGCGTATAGCAATATAAAGACATGGGAGAATGAAAAACAATATAACCCCAAGGTAATAGTAGAAGAAAATAACTTCCTCTGGTGGTAGATGAAAAAGAAGAATGACAGATATAAAAGTTAGGAGTATATCAAGAATCAGAACTGGATGAAGCATTTCACAATCTTTTGGAAGTATGAAATGAGGAAGAAGATTATAGGAGTGGTGAAAATAATGAAACGGAAGTGGTTAATTTATAGCAAAATATCAGGCATAGCAATCGAGGCAGATTACGCATTTAAAGGAAATCTTAATTTCCTTAAATTTCGAAGAATCAAATCTTATTTAGATTATGAAGATTTTCTATTCCTTAAATTCCGAAAATCAATCGTAACTACGTCAAAATTTAAGACGAATCTCTATTCTTTCATTTCACTCTTTTACGATAACTTCTCTCATACGCTTCGAATAATCGGATTGTTTTATCCATATTATTCAACGGTGATAAAACTCTATTTATCAACACATATACGTCATGAAAACATTTTTATTGTTAGTCATGAAGACCTCACTCAAATTTCGGGACGAAATTTCTTTAACGGGTAGGTACTGTGATGACTCGGAAATTTCTGACCAAATTTAAACTTAATCTTTGTATGATTAACATTTCCGACACGATAAGCAAAGTCTGTAAAACTAAATCTCAAAATTTTTGAACTACTTTCATATATTCAAATACCTTTCGGTTGTTCTTGACGATTCGCGAACAATTATATGTATATATATATATATATATATATATATATATATATACTATAACTTGAAAATGTAACAATGTATTAATTGTTTGATACCATACATTAAACTTATTGGTTTAAATATTTATTTGAATATATATGATAAGTTGGAATATTAATTATATGAATAACTTGCGACGTATATTTAAAACGTGTTTATGAATGTTGAATATATATTAACTTGGTCATAAAACGATTTGTTATTATATATATATATATATATATATATATATATATATATATATATATATATATATATATATATATATATATATATATATATATATATATATTAAAAAATAGTGAGACAATGATTTATAGAAGTAAATGACCAAAACACTCGAAAGTTTAAGATACACTTTGAATGATATAGTTTATTGATAATTTAAGACTATATTTTGACAAAGGTACGTGTCATAAAACGTAAATTGCGAGTTTTCTAAACGTACGAAAATGCGTTCGAGAAACCGGAACTGGGACATAAGTCGGGTGACAACGTACGAGTCATCGGAACGAAAATTACAAGTCAACTATGCACGAGAATATAATATAATATATAATTAATTAATATATATTATATATTAATAAATAAATATGTCGACAAACAAGAAAACAAAAGTTTGTGAGATGGATCAGAGGGCCATGCGATCGCATGGCCTTGAAGCACAAATCCCATGCGATCGCATGGGGTGCTTTTTCAGAAATGGTTCTATAAATTGCACGATTTCAGTTCAATTACACACATATATTTATCTATACTTCGTTTATAATTATTATTTATATTATTATTATTATTATTATTATTATTATTATTATTATTATTATTATTATTATTATTATTAAGATTAATATTATTATTATTAATCTTATTATTTTTATTAGTAGTATTATACATAAAATACTACGATGAGGTTATGAGTGTGTCATTTTCAAAATGATTTTCAAGCGGGATAGAGCTAAGGAAATTATGGGTTATTGCCAAGGAGGTTATGGGTAATGTTCGGGGGTATATTTGTAAATCAAACCTAGTGTTTATCATCTCCGTTGCGTCTACGTACTTTCCTACAATATTGAATCTCAATATTGATACGTAAGCACTCATATTTTATCTTTTATATATTAATTGTGTATCCATTTCTAGTGCTCGAGTATATATATTTATACATGCTTGTATGCTAAATTTCGTCGTTAAACAGTTTATGATGAATCACGAATTAAATACATATATTACTGGTAAAAGGTATATGATATGCATGTTTTTGGAAAGCTGGCGAAAAATCAATGACTTTTCATTTAGATATCGAATAGTTTCGATGAACGGATTAAAAGATATGATCAACTGAATTATGATTAACGTTAATTGAAATTGCTTTTGAATCTACAATTAAGATTTAAACAACTTGTTTACGAGATTGATAAAATGAATTTTTGGATATTACCAACCGAGTAAATAACTCCTTATATAAGGTATGTCTCGTTTTGTTGAACTATTGTCAAAATTGACTTTTTGAAACGACTTTGGATAACTTTTGTATGTCAATCTCGAGCATTAGAATTGTGATACACTATGATCAGACCTAGCTTGATAGACATTTATTGACCAACATATGTTCTCTAGGTTGAGATCTACGGTTATTTGGTAATCCGAGTTTCAGTCACATTTTGGTGAACGACTTTATATGCTGCTAAGGTGAGTTTCATATGATCCCTTTTTAATTGCTTTTGCAATACGTTTTTGGGCTGAGAATACATGCACTTTAATTTAAATGCAATGGATACAAGTACATACTTAATTCTACACTGAGTTTAAACCGAAAATCCCTTAGCTTTGGTAACTAGTAGCTGCAAGTACATAGGATATGGACTGGTGGGCGCGAATAACAGTATATGGATTCATAGGGCTTGACATCCCCGTCCGAGCTAGAACGCTAGCCTTTTAACGGACGTGTGTTATTTGAGTTTAGGACACGTTGGTTTGCGTGTATTAAAACGAATGGGGTATTTATCATTATTACGTTAAAGCTTAGTTACCAGGGTGCTCTGTTATGTAGAATCTATTGATAAACGTTTCTGGATGAAACAACTGAAATCTTGTGATCCACTTTTATATACAGACTATACGAAACATTAAAACTATGAACTCACCAACCTTTGTGTTGACACTTTTTAGCATGTTTTATTCTCAGGTTCCCTAGAAGCCTTCCGCTGTTTGCTTATATATTATACAAGCTATGTGCATGGAGTCTTACATGACATATTTTTAAGGAAACGTTGCATTAACCAAATCATCACCATGTATCTTATTTTGACTGCATTGTCAACGGAAGTACTATTGTAAACTATTATTTACGGTGATTGTCTATATGTAGAAATCATCAGATGTCGAAAACCTCTGATTTAAATATTCATTTATGGTGTGCTTTTTCAAAAGAATGCAATGTTTATAAAACGTATCATATAGAGGTCAAATACCTCGTAATGAAATCGATGAATGACGTGTTCGTCCATATGGATTTGGACCGATCGTCACAAGCGCAAAGTCGAGATTGGCAGAAAGCGATGGAGGAAGAAATTAATGCACTAAAAGAAAACCAGACATGGAGTTTAGTTCCAAAGCCAAAAGATGTAAAACCAATATCTTGTAAATGGGTTTACAAGGTGAAGACTCGATCAGATGGCTCCATTGAAAGGTATAAAGCTCGACTTGTTGCTAGAGGTTTTTCTCAACAATATGGGCTGGATTATGAAGAAACATTTAGTCCAGTGGCGAAGATCACAACAATTCGAGCTCTACTAGCTTTAGCCGCTAGCAAATCTTGGAAGCTGTGGCAGATGGATGTCAATAATGCTTTCTTACATGGAGAACTTCACAAAGACATTTATATGGATCAACCAAGAGGCTTTGAGAACAAAATCCATCCCGAGCATGTCTGTAAATTAAAGAAAGCACTATACGGCTTGAAGCAGGCTTCAAGAGCTTGGTACGGGAAGATTGGCGAGTTCTTGGTACAAATTGGTTTCACAGTTGCTCCTTCAGATTCTAGTTTATTTGTGAAACAAGATCAAGGAAAACTAGCCATAGTGCTAGTATATGTAGATGACTTAATCATCACGGGAGATCACTATGAGGAGATCCAAAGAACAAGAGAGAATCTGTCTATCAGATTTCATATGAAGGAGCTTGGAGAACTCAAACATTTTCTTGGACTCGAAATAGAGCAGAAAAGAGAAGGATTATTTCTGGGACAACAGAAATATGCGCGAGATCTTTTACAAAAGTACGAAATGCTTAATTGCAAACCTATCTCAACTTCGATCGATCCGAATACAAAACTACGAGCAGATGAAGGAAAAAGTCTTCAAGATGTTACCATGTATCGAAAGATGGTCGGAAGTCTTATTTATCTCACACTAAGTCGGCCAGACATATCTTATGCAGTTGGAGTGGTTAGTCGATACATGAGCAATCTGAAGAAGCCTCACCTTGATGTTGTACGACGCATCTTAAGGTATGTTAAAGGCACTATTAACTTTGGTATTTTATACAAGAAAACAAAAGAATGTCACGTGACTGAATATTGTGACGCCGATTACGCTGGAGACTATGATACACGACGGTCAACAACTGGATACATGTTTAATCTTGGATCCGGAGTAATATCATGGTGCAGCAAGAGACAACCAATAGTATCCTTGTCAAGCACTGAAGCAGAATATCGATCGGCAGCATCAGCAACATAAGAAATTATGTGGTTGAAGCAACTAATGGAAGATCTTAATCAATCAACAGATTATCAAGTAAATCTTTTTTGCGATAACCTATCAGCTATACGACTAGCAGAGAATCCAGTTTTTCACGCAAGAACAAAACATATAGAAGTACACTATCACTATGTTCGCGAGAAGGTCCTTGAAGGGGAGATCAAGATGGTGCCAACAAAGACAGATGAACAAGTTGCAGATATATTCACCAAGAGCCTAAGTAAACTAAAGTTTGAAAAATTCAGAGAAGCACTTGGAATGATCTGCAAGTCATCAACGGAAGAAAATTTGCATTGAGGGGGAGTGTTAAAATGCAATGTAAATTTGGTATTATAAAATAATATGGAATTTGTAGATGTATATATGTAAAATATCTAGATATTAATATGTGTAAGAAAATATCTAGATATTAGAAAATAAAAGAAAAATCTAGAAAAGAAAAATCTAGAAAAGAAAAATATAGATATTTGCATAGAAATATCTAGATATTTATCCATGAAAATATCTAGTTTCTAGAATGTTCTATGGGGTGGTATAAATATGGGTGATGAATAGTTCATTTGTGTAAGGTGTGAGAGTTGTGAGAAAGTAGAGAAGAAGTAAGGTGAAGAAGTAAAAGAAGAGTGTGAGTTAGTTCATAATATTGTAATTGTTTCTTTGTAATTATAAAAGTGTTCTTCGTTAAGTTTCTCATTTAAGCCTCAGTTTGTGTTTAAGTTCTTAGTGCACTTGTGTTGTATCTATTATATGGTCGGCTCTGCCGCCTAAGTGATATATGGTCGGTTATACCGCCTGAATGATATATGGTCGACACTGTCGCCTAAACATTATTGTGCACTAAGGATTCATAAAATTATAGGCTAACCAACGTCAAGTGTTGGTGTAGTGAGTGTAGTATAATCTAGGTCCTCTGTAGTGGGTGTGTTGGGCTCGTCGAAACTTCCAACATCTGCAATATGCATATTCCCTAATACTAAGTTGCGCATACATGAAAATACAAACACATATGTACATAATAGTTGCACCTTATATCTATCGAGTATTCAAATAATAAAAAAAACAAATAACATTTCCAACTAATGCACTTGTAGATGCAAAATGATAAACGTTGATGTGGTCAGGCGGGTTGGTTAACAGAGGGTACATCAGGCTTGGGTTGAAACGGGTCAATTTTTTTATTTTGGGCTGAAATTGTCTGGTTGTGTTAAGCTACACACAATATATTGCTATTACCATAAAAACACTATTACTGTAATATTAGTCTACTTATTTAAATAAAACTAGTGTACGAACCATCGCTTCGCGTCGGGGGTTCGATTTTCAATGTATTTTATTGTGTCTAGTTTGTAAAATTATTTCGTGCCTAACGATGATGTCGTTGAAGCGCAACTCGATTCGAACTGAAAGGTATAACCCGTGAAAGATTTAAATGTTATTTTAAATTAACAATATATGTGCATCTCCGCGTTTCGCTATGGAATTGTCGACTTTTAAAAATTTAACGCAAAATCAACGTGTATGAAAAGTATCACAAATATTTAGCGTTTTTTAAAAAACGTCCGTTTTGCGTATAGCTAGTGACATTGTGTTCCTAAAATTATTTCGAGTTTAACGATGGTGTCGGAAAAATTTGACTCGTTGCGAGCGAGATGATATGGCCCGTTGAATATTTGGGTGGAGTTTATTTAAGTTTTTTTGTGAAAATGGTAATTTGACACTTTACCCCCTGTATGAGGGGTCGATTTGATTTTTTGAAGAAAGTGTGGGGGATTTTGTTGTGCAAATTAAATTTATTTAAGTTAAAAAAGATGAAAAGTCGAAAATGCTCTTGAACACTATTCATTACCCCTCCCTCTTTTAGATATAGGTATAATCATAAAATAATAGTTATTAGATAGTAAAAAATGTGTGAGCGATTTATAGTGAATGAAAAGTGTTATGATCAAATTATGAAATGTGAAAAGTTTAAAATAAATTTGTAAAAACTATGAAATTAACTATTATGAAGAATGTGGTTGAATTATGAAAAATAAAAAATTTGGGGTGAATTTGTGAAACTTTTAAAGTTTCCTATTCACTTTAACTTTCTCTTTTAGATGTATAGATATAACTAAAGTTGGAGCTCTCGCTTTACGGTGGGAGCCCGTTTTGAATGTAATTTATGGTGTTTAGTTCGTAAAATTATGTAGCGTTTGAGGTTTACTTGTTTTATCGTTGGGGTTATTAATAAAAAAAATGAAAAGGAATTGTTTTATTGTTGTGTTCTCCAAAAGAAACTTTTCTGTTGATTTATTTGTAGCGTTTAAAGTTTGTCCTTTCTGTGAAAGTTGATTATTTTATCGTTAGAGGTTTTAAAAAAAAAAACACTTTTTTGTTGATCTATTTGTAGCGTTTAAGATTTGTCCCTTTTGTGAAAGTTGATTATTTTTTCTTCTGTGAGAGTTGATTATTTTAGGGTTGAGATTATTTTAAAAAAAAAGAAGTTTTTTGTTGATTTATTTGTAGCGTTTAAGGTTTGTCCCTATTGTGAAAGTTGATTATTTTATCGTTGGGGTCTTAAAAGAATAAGAAGAAGAAAAAAAAAAAGTGGGTACAACCCGTGGAGCACGGTGTACAACTCGCCGATGCGTAGAAAGTTACTATTCATTGTCACTATGGCTATTTCACTATGGCTATTAGATGTGTAGATAGGTAATGATATAGGAGGTTGTATTCAATAAAAGTAGACTTTACCGTATGGCCACTCCCCTTAGACTATTTGTAATGGTGTAAAGTGACACCGTCACTTTGCACATGTGGCAAAAGTGACACCATCCTCCTCCCGTAATGGTGTGTCACTTGGTGTGTCACTTTGGCGTTTGTCACAAAGAGACGGGGTAAGTGACACTCATTTCTTGTTTTTTTTTTCTTTATTGATTTAAAAATATTATTTATATCCCCATTTAATACTTAACCCAATTATATTTTAACACATCATCAAAGTACTCCTAACTAACACCAAAAAGTAACACCATCAATACTCCACTCAACAAAGAAACACGTCCTACTCATTCAAAAAGTGCAAAAAGGCAAGTGACACCACAAGTGACACCGCTAACCATTACAAATGGTCTTATAGCTAAATTTTATTTTAACTTGACCCATTTTCAATGCTATAAATTAGTATATGGGTCGAAATTGCCTAGTGTAACTATACTTGTGTGTTTAATCAACTAGAATGGTTATTTTTTTGCATTTTATTCAACTATAAAATATCTAGTTTTGCAGTCCAAAAAAACTATTGATCAAAATATCCATATTCCATACCAAGTACGAATTACAACACTAAAAATGCTATTCATTCTAACAAAATAAAGGTTAGTATGGCGAATCCCGTAACTGCAGATATTTTATTTTTTTATTTTTATTTTTATTTTTATTTTGCATATGTACCAGCAATTTGTTTGCATTTATACCAAAGAATCTGATTGATGGCCAGAGAGGCTGGTTTTAAGCAAATAATGAAAAAAAAAAAAAAAAAAGTTCATACCCTGTGTTTCTTTTTGTAAATGTTGATGCATATTCATGTTAGAATATATGGGTCCACCATTTTTGGGTCACCTTTACTAGATTTTGAAGAATATATATGTTTGAAAAATGTCTAGCTTGCAAGAAATTATAATAGCATATTTAGAATAAACATGGTGCTATTTGATGCTATCACAACAACGGTTTATATGTAATGGTTCATTTTAATTGTTTTCACGTGATAAGATGCATAAAATGAATGTGTTCGATACAATTTTCTTCAAGGCAGGGGCGACTCTAGCTATAACCCCGTGAGGTCACGGGACACCACTAGTTTGAAAACTTTTAGCAGAAAATACCCTTTAAATTGTATATGATACCACTAAATTTAACTACCCTCTATATCTTTTAAATTTGTAGTTTCTTTGCAGGTAAACTACCACTAAAATAACATATAAATATAATTAGTACTGGAAAAAATTCAGGACCCATTGAGTTATGATTTTGGAATCGACACTGCTTCAAGGCCCGGTCCCGGTGAGCGTAGTTAAGTATGGTTTCCGGTTAAGAACCATATCATCACTCAAACTGTAGACTAGTCTAGGCATTATGGTACCAACTAGTTCAGTATTAACGTTTTTAGTTTAGATTAATGTTTTTATTCTTGATGTATCAACTTGGGTAACCTTTGGGCAACATGAAGTTACTTTATTGCCATAAAAAGATAGTATTTTGTTGATTTGGTTAGGCAATCTCATTCCCACTCTTTTTACCCTGAGAATATATGTACATTGATTAAAGGAGGAATCTGTTTGAAACAATATTGACCAGCCCTTTTTGAGCTGGTGTACTCTCCAACTGAATCACTAAGGCGCGTCGAATGTGGAACGGTCTAATTATACTCTGTAAACCCGCGGACTTCATTTTCCACGTTGATCAAAGATGCTAGTTTAGCTACTTAATCAAGATTAAAAAAGTTTAATCAATTTATTTAGTAGTTATAATCAAGGTTGAAATAACGCAATACGGGGTCGAGACGGTAGGGACCTTAAAACGTCGCAACGGAAAAAAAGGGGTCGAGACGGATGTTGACCAACGTTGACTTTTTATATATATTTCAAACATAAATATTTCAATGTAAACATAGATATTTGCCTTTAACTTGAAATATTTATGTTTGAAATTTATTTAAAAAGTCAACGTTGTTCAAAATCCGTCTCGACCCCGTCTCAGCCGCCTCGGCCGTTTTTTACCGTCTCGGCCGTTTTTGACCGTCCTTTTGGCGTCGTTAACCTTTTTTAAGCGTTGACTGTTTTTAACCGTTTCTAGGTCCGTTGCAACGGTAGCATGATAAAACCGTTGTGATGCCCGTCTCGGCCGTTTTTTACAACACTGGTTATAATGCAAGTATAAGAAAAATATGTGTTCAAGTTGTTCCCATAGTGTATCTTTTTTTCAAAGATACCAATCTAGTAGTTTTTAAGCATCTAAGTAAAGCACATCTTTTTTTGAATTTTCTTGTTCGGAGAAAAGGATTACAACTTTTTCGAGGTTATATAAGTAGAAGTAGAGCATGAAAACATTAACCATCAACAAAATCTAACTCTCTCATCGATTTTGCTCCTTACTACCAACTAATCACAATTTTATTTGGATTTTGATCTAAAAAGTTTAAGTTTTTGAGATGGAGAAGATACAAGCCTTGACATCTGAAAATGGAGTTGTGATTTTTACCAAGAGCACTTGTTGTTTGTGTTACTCTGTCACCATTCTGTTCCAAGAACTTAGGGTCAACCCTGTAGTTTATGAAATTGACCAAGATCCGGAAGGACGGGAAATCGAAAAGGCTCTTCCTAAACAAGGGCGTAGTTCACCTACTGTGCCAGCTGTATTCATAGGTGGCAAGCTTGTGGGGTCCACCAACGAGGTGATGTCGCTCCACCTAAGCGGCTCCCTCATTCCACTTCTGAAACCGTATCAGTCACTGTCTTAAATGAAGTCCACTATATATGGCTTTTGTGGGGAATTATCTGAATAAATAAGGTTGGCTCATGACTGATCTGCAGTAGTAATTTGTTCACGTGAAGACTATGTAGTCTGCGTTCTGTATTTCTAGTACTTTCGTAGCTTATCGAAATTATGAATTTAGGATACTACGATAATTGTTAGTTTTTAGATGATGAATGTAGCCTATTGTATATGTTCTTATATGTTTAATGTGAACACTCGGATATCGTTCAGATTAATGTGATTATAAATTAGTATGTGTTATCAGCTTCACTTCAAGAGCTTGCAATTTTAGTTCTGAATCTTCCCACGTGGTCTAAACACAAAGCTTCAAACCTTGTGTTGAATAGGTGCCAAAAAAAATATGAAAATATTAAATAAAAATAAAATAAAATAAGTGCAGTATTCAACTCCTGAAATTTCATTTTCAAAAAAGTTGAGAAGATATATGCTCCACTTTTCGTTAAAGAAAGGTATTGAATAAGCAAGTCTTTCATTTTCAATCACTCTTATAAATAATTAATTTGTTAACTTCTATTGTTTATGATTCTCGTTTTCATAAAGCTTTAAGAACAGAAGACCTGTGTGATAACTGGGAAGACCTGTGTAACCAGCCTCTGTTATTTTGTAAATGTGAAACAATAAATGTTCAGGCGGGTTAGGTAACAGCGGGTACATCATGCTTGGGTTGAGACGGGTCATTGTTTACTCTGGGTTGAAAAGGTCTTGTTCTTGTTGTGTTGAGCTGTACACACTATATTCCTATTATTCTAAGACAAATTTTGTACTGTAATAATAAGCTAATTTTTTGAATAAAATTATGTAGGAGTGTGTATATAGTAAAAGTAGACTTTAGGCAACTTTAACGTGTTAGACCCATATGACCCATTTTCAAAACCTTTGAGATATGAAAACTGCTCTCAATTAGTATATGGTTCGGATTTGCCTAGTGTAACTATACATGTGTTATTTGTCAACTAGAATGGTTATGGGGTTGAAGAAGGTCCCAAGGGTTCTGTTGTTCGCCGATTCAAGTGGTACGTGAGTTGGGTTTAGAACGTCATGAGCCCATTGTTCGAGTTCGTGTTCTCGTTCAGGACAGGACAGTATGGTATGGGACCTCTTGCTTAGGGTTTTAGAAGCAATTAGTTTTCTTGAATTATATTCAGTGTTGTAAAATTCCCGGTTTAGTGCCGATTACTCCCTAATTACCCCTTTTTCGAAACTGGCCGATCCAATTTTCCAAAATCCGAGTACTTAATTGGTCAACAGCGGAAAATGGGTCAAATTCGGTTTTATTCAGTCAAAATCTGTCAAAGTTAATAACAGTCAACATTTTCTTTATATGAATTTAAACTAAAATTTTAGATAGCGGGTGGCTAAGTGGTTGGATTCCGAAAATCTCCTGGAGACCCAGGTTCAATTTCGATCTGGTATACTTTGGGACCTTGCCTTTAAAAAGAAAATAATTAAATTTTGTAGTTCTTGAACAAATGAAGATTATGTTTATGTTTTTATACATATATGTTTATATTTTTGTATGTTAACACATATTATTTTGAAACTTATTATTTAAATGTATCTAAAGTCCAATATCCTTACTCCCGACCTAGTTTTACGATTAGAAAACAATTCGAGTAACCTAGCACTTCTAGGGGCGATTTTTTGCGGTGATTCAATTTTCATCTGATTTTTCAATTCGTTTGATCATCAACCTATTGGACAATCCGATCAGGGTTGGTAATGGGAAAAAGTTCGGGTGGAAAGAAAAAGAAAACGATCCCTCAAACCGTTCCTAGGGTTTTGAGGAACAGAAAGATTGGTTTTGATTTGAATACTAATTATGGTGTAAATATGGAGTCCATTTATAATGATGACTCTAATGATGTGGTGGAGCAAACTGTACTGTTATATGATGGCCAGAAGAGGACGACGAATGAGAAAGATCAGGCTATTGGTGCGACTGATTTGCATCTAGATGATGTAGTCAGTGTACATACGGCGTCGGATTCATCTGATGATGAGTCTGTATCGAGCAAGAGGAGTAACCCTAACGATGTGCATGTTAAGCAAGGGGATATGGGGAACAAACAACCAATGAAAGAGATGCTGGTTAAAGAACCTATTCCTCAGGTGTTCAGGTAAACCAATGATTATCTTATAAGAATGTTGTTAGTGGTACAACTGAACAACAAAGGAAGGTGAATTTTCGTTTATTTGAATCTGGGAATGAGCAGGAAGATGGCATTGACGTTGTTGTTGTTGGGAATGAGCAGGAAGATGGCATTTGTTTGGCATTGATGCAGGCTGTGTGGTGGAAACTGATGTTGTAGCTGATGAAACTTCCAGGGAAAGCCAAACAGGAAGTTGCACCATAAAGTTTCAGCTGGTTGTTCAACAACATGTGCCGAGGTGAAATGCTTGGAATGTGATATTCTAAGTGCTATACTCTTAATGGTGGAGTATGATAATTCTGTTAAGAGTTATGATTGTCTGTGATGACAATGATTGTCGGGTATTGACAATGTTTGATGAAGATGCAAATTTTATTTCTTGGGTTAGAGATAATGTCAACGACATGAAGATGAGGATCTTGAAGTTGTCGTCGAGGAAGCATCTACATCGGTTATCTTCGCAATGTGGAAGTATGGTTATCTTCTTCTATCCAAAAGGTGGAGATTTGTTGGTTTATTTTGGCTAGTAGAAGATATGTTTATCCCACATTGGTGGGAGGAAGATGTGAGGGGTGAGTGACTTGGTTATATAAGAGGGGCTAAGTCTTCATTCCAAATCGCACCAATCAAT
Source organism: Rutidosis leptorrhynchoides (assembly GCF_046630445.1). NCBI lineage: Eukaryota > Viridiplantae > Streptophyta > Magnoliopsida > Asterales > Asteraceae > Rutidosis > Rutidosis leptorrhynchoides. The sequence goes on along the minus strand of NC_092343.1, from coordinate 78,786,308 downwards.
ACACTTTAAGTATTTGATTATTTCTTTCTTTCTTACCCTTGTTTGAGAGTTGTCGTCGAGGAAGCATCTACGTCGGTTATCTTCGCAATGTGGAAGTATGGTTATCTTCTTCTATCCAAAAGGTGGAGATTTGTTGGTTTATTTTGGCTAGTAGAAGATATGTTTATCCCACATTGGTGGGAGGAAGATGTGAGGGGTGAGTGACTTGGTTATATAAGAGGGGCTAAGTCTTCATTCCAAATCGTACCAATCAATACACTTTAAGTATTTGATTATTTCTTTCTTTCTTACCCTTGTTTGAGAGTTGTATTAGTTAAATATTTTGGAGAGTGTAGTTGGCTTAAGAGAGTCGTCTATATCATTGTAACAATTTGTGATATAGTGTATTTCTCTCTTTGGGGGCCGGTGGTTTTTCTCCTGTTTTGGAGTTTCCACGTTAAATCTTGTGTTGTGTATTGTTCTTATTTCTTTACTATTACTGTTGGGCTGATTGGTGGGAATTAGTGAGACCGTAATTTCCCAACAACTGCTATCAGAGCGTCAGGTTTGACGGGGGTCTCGGTTATAGGAGTCGGAGTATGCTCTGTGGTTGCCACGGGAGTGGATCGTCCACATCAGAAACGAGTTCTATTGATCGTATAGGGTATCTGGTTAGACAATATTTTTTCTGATTCGTAGTAATAGTTGGATTTGTTAGTGGCGAGTTGTGAATTTCCGATTTAAAGGGTCCTGGCTACCTGCTACATCTTTTGGCTATTCGAAACGTGAGCAAAATCAGAGAAAGTGTTGTTTATAGGATACGGATACGATGTCGAAGTTCAGTCCAATGAGGTTTGATGTAGAGAAATTTGATGGGAGGATCAATTTTGGCTTATGGCAGGTTCAAGTCAAGGATGTGTTGATTCAGTCCGGTTTACACAAGGCTTTGAAGGGTAAACCCACCTTTGTTTCCGGCAGTGATTCTAGCAGTAAGTTCGATGAAGAAGAATGGGATGATATGGATTTGAGGGCAGCAAGTGCGATTCGTTTGTGTCTTGCAAAGAACGTGCTTGCAAATGTGCACTGGTTATCAACGGCAAAGGAGCTTTGGGTTAAACTAGAGCAGTTGTACCAGGGCAAGGGCATCTCAAATCGGTTGTGTCTTAAAGAACAATTTCATACTCTGCGTATGGATGGGGGTTCAAAGATTTCAGATCATCTAAGTATTCTTAAGGGTATTATTTCAGAACTGGAGGCTATTGGAGTTAAAACGGATGATGAAGATAAAGCTTTGAGGTTGATATTTTCTTTATCATCGTCTTATGAACACATGAAACCTATTTTGATGTATGGGAAGAAAACTCTGAAGTTTGAAGACGTTACTAGCAAGCTCCTATCCGAGGAGAAAAGACTGGAAGGTAACGGGGTATCGTCATCGGGAGATACGATAGTGTTGTGTTCGGATAGGCGAAAGAGAAACTCTGGGAAGAATCTGGTATGCTGGAGGTGCGGGAAGACTGGGCATGTAAGGGTTAATTGTCCAGGTGGAGCTAATCCGGCAAATGGCTCCAAAGACGCTAACATTGTCTCCGTTGTTACGGAGAGTGACAAATTCCTCTGAAGTCACACCATCCTCATGGTGTGTCCGCGCCACCATGAAAAGGGATGTTCGTTAGCGGTTCCATAATTGCACATGGGCATTTGTTTGGCATTGATGCAGGCTGTGTGGTGGAAACTGATGTTGTAGCTGATGAAACTTCCAGGGAAAGCCAAACAGGAAGTTGCACCATAAAGTTTCAGCTGGTTGTTCAACAACATGTGCCGAGGTGAAATGCTTGGAATGTGATATTCTAAGTGCTATACTCTTAATGGTGGAGTATGATAATTCTGTTAAGAGTTATGATTGTCTGTGATGACAATGATTGTCGGGTATTGACAATGTTTGATGAAGATGCAAATTTTATTTCTTGGGTTAGAGATAATGTCAACGGCATGAAGATGAGGATCTTGAAGTTGTCGTCGAGGAAGCATCTACGTCGGTTATCTTCGCAATGTGGAAGTATGGTTATCTTCTTCTATCCAAAAGGTGGAGATTTGTTGGTTTATTTTGGCTAGTAGAAGATATGTTTATCCCACATTGGTGGGAGGAAGATGTGAGGGGTGAGTGACTTGGTTATATAAGAGGGGCTAAGTGTTCATTCCAAATCGCACCAATCAATACACTTTAAGTATTTGGATTGTTGGGGTGACCTTCACCCCTTTCCCACATCAGTTGGAGAGGCAAAAACAAAGGCCCATATATGTGGCTTGATACCTCTTCCTCACAGGACGCATTTTAAATCCGTGAGGGCAGTTGAGTCGCTGGTGGCTCGCTGTTCACAAAGCAGACAATATTCTGTGGTGGTCCTGGCTTCTGTCTCCGTTGCCATCAACTGGTATCAGAGCCGGGGTTACCACACCGATGTTGGGGGGGGGGGGGGATTGTTGGGGTGACCTTCACCCCTTTCCCACATCGGTTGGAGAGGCAAAAACAAAGGCCCATATATGTGGCTTGATACCTCTTCCTCACAGGAAGCGTTTTAAATCCTTGAGGGCAGTTGAGTCGCTGGTGGCTCGCTGTTCACAAAGCGGACAATATTCTGTGGTGGTCCTGGCTTCTGTCTCTGTTGCCATCAACAGTTATTCCCGTATCATCAGTACAGGAAGCATCGAAAAGATATAGTAATACCTTATATGGCTATTTTTTGGGAAAGAGAGTTGTGTTCCCAGTGGTCCAAAACTACGAAATGAACGTGTGGAAGAAATTTGGAATTGAGAAGACGATGATGAATTCTAAAGGTTTCTTCTTCTTTAAATTCTCTACTGAAAAGGGAATGCAGGATGTAATGGAGGGTGGTTGTAACGACCCGCACTTTTTCGATCATTCTATACTTATAAGATTAATATTTACATAAATTAAACCTTGCCAACATGATAAGCAATCCAAATTGTTAAGATTTATATTTCCGAAAAGAGTTTTACACAACGTTTGACCGTCTAGTTTGACCGATGATATCACAAACTATACAATATATGATATTTATACGTTTGTGTATATATAGGTATATATACATATTTAACATGATTAATAAATGTTTTAATATCTCATTTTGTATTAATAACAACAAGTTATAAGTATATTTTGAAACTACTAACTTAAGTTTTCAAAACAATAACTATACGTAACGTTATTTGACATAAATACTTAAGACATATAATGTTTATACATATATCGTATAAGTAATGTATTTAATCACTTTTAAAGACTTAAATACATAAAACCATATAAGTGTATTCACAAAAGATAGCTATATTTGAATCCTCATTTCATTTTTCACAAAATTTCTATACGTATACCTAGAGTATTTGTACTCGTATCATACCTAGCTTTTATACGTATTTACTAATAGTAAATACACATCAAATCACCACCAAACCTACTCTTGTTACTGCCCTTAGAGCTAGGTAATTGAACTTGGATGCAAATAAGACTAGATACATAAAATGATAGCTTGAATTTTTGTCTCCATACCCCTCATTCACGTTTTTTTTTGTGTATATATACATGCTCATTTTGATCCATTTTTACTACCATTTTCTTATCAAAAACACACACTCTTTCTTACTCTCTAAACTCCATAACAATCCAGCAAATAACCAAGAAGATTTAGCCATAAAAACCATACTAAAACACCATAAGAAAACTCTTACAACAACACTTCAAGAAAACCTTCCAAGAACACCAACTTACTTCCAATCTTTCATCCACTTCTATCACCCTTTTGATTCTAGCTTCTTACTTCTCTCTTACAGCAACTTCATCCAAGGAACTTGAGGTAGAATCTATGTTCATAACCTTATTCGATTCATATATATATAGCTATCTTATTTTGTGGTACAAAAGTTTAACAACAAGAACATAGTTTGAATGTTTTCAAACTTGTTTGCAAACTAAATAGATCCTTCTAACTTAACTTTTAAAATACTTCAAGACATGTAACATAACTTATTTATATGTTAATTTAACAAGGTAAAACTTGGTTTTTCAAAGTATAAGTATTTTTAGAAAAATAATCATTTGAGGTTGTTTACATGATGGAAAATGATTAACTTCATATGTTTCACTAATGTTTCACTTATGCCGTATGATTTTGAATACAAACCAAGGTATTTACAGTTCATAGTCTTAAAGAAGAACTCGATCCAAGAAGATGGCAATTTGAATCAACGAAAACGGATTTGTAACGAAGAAACTATGACCGAAACAAAATTGGTTATCCTAGATCATTTCAACTACGGGATCAATTGGAAAAAAATGATATAAATCACATATTTCTAAGATAACATGATATTTTATATATATGTACTTATAATTCAATTTTATATGGTTCAGGATCACCCGTAAACAATACGAGAAGATTAATCATAAGATCCCATGATTGTACGCAACACGTCATTTGACAACACCGGTACTTTATGTACGCAACACGTCATTTGACAACACCGGTACCATGGGTCAAGATTAATCTCGACCAATACATATACGATGGGGTTTTATTTATTTCGTTGGGGGTTTTATTTATTTCATTGCGGGTATATTAAACATCTAAAAATGAACCATTAAAATTGAATTACTAACAACGAACTGCTAACTACGGACTAAGGAAATATTCAAAATATTAAAAGTATAACAAGTATATATATATATAACGTTTGTTTTAAAATGAAAACATATTGATATATTATATATGGATAGGTTCGTGATATCAACCGGAAGACCGAGTCAAATTATTTATATCATCAAGACAAGAGTGAGTATATAGTCCCACTTTTAAACTCTAAATATTTCGGGATGAGAATACATGTATTTTATGTTTTACATTATGGACACAAGTAACTGAAAAATATATTCTACGTTGAGTTGTACCACTGGCATACTTCCCTGTAGCTTGGTAACTAATATTTACAGCGGTATTGTAAACGCGAATCCTGTTGATAGATCTATCGGGCCTGACAACCCCAACCGGACTGGACGACCAGTATTCAACAGTTGCACAGTACTTCGTTTTGTGACTACACTTGGTACGGTGTAGTAAGATTTCATATTAAAGGGAATATGCGACGTGAAAATGTTAAGTATGGTTACCAAGTGCTCAACCACTTAGAATACTTTTATTGAACTGTTTATATACGAAATCTTGTGGTCTATATATATATTGCTGCCGGCATTAAACCTATATCTCACCAACTTTATGTTGACCTTTTAAAACATGTCTATTCTCAGGTGATTTCTAAAGCTTCCGCTGCATCATGTTGGATCTAACCAGGATCTTGCGTACGCATGTTTGTGTCAAAAATAAAACTGCATATCCGAGATGTTGTATTGTAAAATATGCTAGAAACCGTGTTGTTGTCATCATTTGTAAAGTTTGTAAGTCGAAGATTATCGCTAAACGTTAATCTTCTTTTTATTGTCTTAAGCTTGTAACAAAAATAATGGTTATGGTTTGTAATGTATAATATATGCAGTTTTCTTTCAAAATGTCTCATATAGAGGTCAATACCTCGCAATGAAATCATACGTTATCTAACGCGTTCTTATGGTTAAGGACGGGTTATGACATGTGGTATCAGAGCGTTGGTCTTAGCGAACCAGGTTTGCATTAGTGTGTCTAACCGAGAAGTCGTTAGGATACATTAGTAAAGTCTGGACTTTGACCGGGTCTGATTTAAAAAAAAAAAAAACCATTGCTTATCACTGTTGGTTAAAATTTATATGTAAATATTATGTAGTACTAATGGGTTAGTTGTTGTGTGATAGATGTCGGGCTCGAAACTTATTATCACATTCAGCGACTCCGAATCAGAACCTTCAGATTGTGTTTCAGTCATTAACATATCCGATGACGAAAGTGGTATTTTTGGGGAAGACTCACAATTTCCGGATGAACCAACTATAGAAATATCGGAAAGTGAACCCGAGGAGGAAAGTGAACCCGAAGAAGAAAGTGAACCCGAGGAAGAAATACTAGAAATTACGAAAGAAAAATTCGATCAAGGAAAGAAACGAAAAGCGAATGAATTAGAAAATTCAAATCCTGAACTTAGTGAGAATGACGTAGCACCAATTCCACTCAACACTACCACCCCTATTCCCGCTATTCCTATTAGTGCTATCCCCGCATCTAGTTCTTCGGCTCCTCAGCCAAAACGTAGGCAGACAGCTAGGATAAGCGTTAGGCCATTCATTGGAACTAAACGCCCTAGAAAATAGACCGAACGATGCACTGCCGTATTAAGCCATGGAATCATATAATGTTTTGTATAATATTATTAGTGTGGTTTGCTTAAAGTTTGATGTAAGATAAGCATATGTAAAATAGCGAAGTATGAAATGCAATAATTTTCCATGGTTAAGTATTATTTAGATTGTAGTAATTGATTCTGTACTAAGCTATTAAGTATGAACATTAACGGGTAGGTACTACCCAAGATATAATTATAAAACGCTAATAAGAAGAAAAGGCTTTTATAATAATACCTGGTTCATATTATTAACAAGCTATAAATGTACTATAAATACACACTACATCTATAATATTCCATGTGAGTAATTATTTTCTTTCATTAGGAAATGGCGCGATTGAATCGAATGACGGAACAAGAACTCGAGGAACTCATCAACCAGCGAGTGAACGATAGAATGCTATGGGTCGAAGCTGCAAGAGCTGCTGCAGTTAACCCAAATCCTCGTGTAGGATGCTCCTACAAGACGTTTCAAGCTTGCAAGCCATCATCATTCAGTGGAACGGAAGGACCGATCGGTTTAACCCGATGGATAGAAAAGATGGAGACGGTGTTCAAAATCAGTGGTTGTGATGAAAAAGACATGACCAAGTTTGCATCGTGCACTTTACAAGATAGTGCACTCACATGGTGGAAGAATTATGTGAAGGCGGTAGGAGGAGATGTAGCTTATGATACTCCATGGGAAGAATTCAAAGCGATGATAATCACCGAGTATTGTCCAAGGAATGAGGTTATTAAGTTAGAAGATGAGTTACGAAGTTTGAAGGTGGTTGGTACTGAAATCACCAACTACAATCAGCGATTCATGGAATTGGTTTTACTATGTCCTGAATTGGTTCCAACCGAAGCACGGAAGATTGAAATGTACAAAGGTGGTTTGCCCAAAAAGGTCAAGGCAAACGTTACAGCATCGAAACCTAAGACAATTCATGAAGCTATAACCATGGCGAACGAGTTAATGGATCAGGTCATTCTGGATAAGAAAGCATCCAATACTGATGTGAAGGTATCAGGTAACAAAAGAAAGTGGAATGGAAATTATGATCGAGGTAACCAACAACAATCTTTTAAGAAACAAGAAACCATACAAGGTGCAGGTGGTGGTTCAAGCTTTGGTTATAAAGGACAAAGTCCTTTATGCAACCGTTGTCACAAACATCATTTTGGTTACTGTAGTGTGTTGTGCACTAAATGCAATAGACAGGGACATCTTGCTGAAGATTGTAAGGCTCTCGTTACAAATGGTAACAAGACTCCTGCCACCAACGCAAATAGAACTGCTTTGGCTAACATTACTTGTTTTGGGTGTGGAAAACAAGGTCACTATAAGAGCCAGTGCCCGAATCAGAATGGCGGACCTGCACGTGGAAGAGCGTTTGTTATTAATGCTAGAGAGGCACGAGAAGACCCGGAGCTTGTTACGGGTACGTTTACCATTAATAACTTATCAGCATCTATTTTATTTGATACTGGCGCCGATAGAAGTTACGTGTGTATAAATTTTTACACTAAATTGAATTGTTCATCATTACCTCTAGATGCTAAGTACTTGATTGAGTTAGCTAATGGTAAACTAATTAAAGCCGATAAAATTTGTCGTGATTGTGAAATAAATCTAGCCGGAGAAACGTTTAAAATCGACTTAATACCCGTGGAATTAGGAGGTTTTGATGTAATAGTCGGCATGGACTGGATGTCCAAAATAGGAGCGGAAGTTGTTTGTGCCAAGAAGGCAATTCGTATTCCTGGTAAGGATAAAATACCGGTGATGATTTATGGAGAGAAGGGTAATTCAAAGCTAAAACTCATTAGCTGTTTGAAAGCCAAGAAGTGTTTAGAAAAGGGATGTTACGCTATTTTAGCACATGTTAATAAAGTCGAAAAGAAAGAAAAGTGCATCAACGACGTGCCTGTGGCAAGAGATTTTCCTGAAGTTTTTCCGGAAGAATTGCCGGGATTACCTCCATTTAGATCTGTAGAATTTCAAATAGATTTAGTACCAGGAGCTGCACCAGTGGCTCGTGCGCCATATAGACTTGCACCGTCCGAATTAAAAGAACTTCAAAGTCAGTTAAAAGAATTACTAGACCGTGGATTCATACGACCAAGTACTTCACCGTGGGGAGCTCCGATTCTATTTGTTAAAAAGAAAGATGGATCTTTTAGGATGTGCATAGATTATCGTGAATTAAATAAGTTAACTATCAAAAATCGGTATCCACTACCAAGAATTGACGACTTATTTGATCAACTCCAGGGATCATGTGTTTATTCGAAAATCGACCTAAGATCGGGCTATCATCAACTACGTGTCAAAGAAGAGGACATTCCGAAAACTGCTTTTCGAACACGTTATGGTCATTACGAATTTTTGGTCATGCCGTTTGGGTTGACAAATGCGCCAGCTGTATTCATGGACCTCATGAATCGAGTTTGTAGTCCGTATTTGGATAAGTTTGTTATCGTTTTCATTGATGATATTCTTATCTATTCCAAGAGTGAGCAAGAGCATGAGCAGCATTTAAGGTTGATATTAGAGTTGTTGAGAAAAGAACAGCTATACGCTAAATTTTCTAAGTGTGCTTTCTGGTTGAAAGAAGTGCAATTTCTTGGTCACGTTGTTAATAGCAAAGGAATTCAGGTTGATCCAGCAAAAACTGAAGCTATTGAAAAATGGGAGACTCCTAAGACACCAACACAGATACGCCAATTTTTGGGTTTAGCCGGTTATTATAGAAGGTTTATTCAAGATTTTTCCCGAATAGCTAAGCCGTTGACAGCATTAACACAAAAAGGGAAGAAATACGAATGGACCTCGGAGCAGGAGAACGCATTTCAATTACTGAAGAAGAAGTTAACTACGGCGCCTATTTTATCGTTACCTGAAGGGAACGATGATTTTGAAATATATTGTGACGCTTCGCGACAAGGTTTTGGTTGTGTTCTTATGCAACGGAAGAAAGTTATTGCATTTGCATCCCGACAATTGAAGATTCACGAGCGAAATTATACGACGCATGATCTAGAATTGGGAGCAGTCGTGTTTGCATTGAAGATGTGGAGACACTACTTGTATGGGGTTAAATTCACTGTGTTTACTGATCATAAAAGCCTTCAACATATTTTTGATCAGAAACAATTGAACATGAGGCAACGTAGGTGGGTCGAGTTAATAAACGACTATGATTGTGAAATTCGTTATCATCCCGGGAAGGCGAATGTGGTGGCTGATGCTTTAAGCAGAAAAGAACGAGAACCAATTCGAGTACGAGCGATGAACATAAAAATTCGCATGAATCTCAACTCACAAATCAAAGAAGTTCAACGAGAAGCACTTACTAAAGAAAATATAGGAAATGAAATAATGAAGAAGTATGCGAAGCAACTCGTTATGCGGGAAGATGGAATTCGATATTTTGCAAATCGTATTTGGGTACCGAAGTTGGGTGGATTAAGGAAGTTAATATTGAACGAGGCACATAAGACAAGATACTCGATACATCCTGGAGTTGGAAAGATGTATCAAGATCTTAAGACACGTTATTGGTGGCCTAATTTAAAGACCGACGTTGCAACATATGTTGGGGAGTGTTTAACTTGTTCTAAGGTCAAAGCAGAACACCAGAAGCCGTCAGGGTTACTTCAACAACCAGAAATCCCAGAATGGAAATGGGATGGTATTACCATGGATTTCATCACAAAGTTACCAAAGACTGCCTGGGGATACGACACCATTTGGGTGATTGTTGATCGTCTCACCAAGTCTGCACATTTCTTACCTATAAAGGAAACGGATAGAATGGAGAAACTATTACGATTGTATATAAAGGAAGTTGTTTCAAGGCATGGAATACCTATTTCCATTATATCCGATCGTGATAGTAGATTTACCTCAAAATTCTGGCAATCACTACAGGAGGCACTAGGAACTCGGTTGGATATGAGTACCGCATATCATCCACAAACCGATGGACAGAGTGAGAGAACGATTCAGACTCTCGAAGACATGCTCAGGGCATGTGTGATCGATTTTGGAAACGGATGGGATAAATATCTACCGTTAGCAGAATTCTCGTATAATAATAGTTATCATGCGAGCATTGGAGCTGCGCCATTCGAAGCATTGTACGGAAGGAAGTGTAGATCTCCTATCTGTTGGAATGAAGTAGGAGATCGACAATTAACTGGTCCCGAGATCATACATGAAACGACTGAGAAGATAGTGCAAATCAAGGAGAGATTGAAAACAGCCCGTAGTCGCCAAAAGAGCTACGCCGATGTTCGAAGGAAACCATTAGAGTTTCAGGTCGGGGACATGGTTATGCTAAAGGTGTCACCTTGGAAAGGTGTAATACGTTTCGGCAAAAGGGGTAAACTGAACCCAAGGTACGTAGGCCCGTTCAAGATCATCGAACGCATTGGACCGGTAGCTTATCGACTCGAGTTACCGCAACAACTCACCGGAGTACATAATACCTTTCACGTCTCAAACCTTAAGAAGTGTCTTGCAAAGGAAGACCTCACCATTCCTCTTGAAGAAATCCATGTCGACGAGAAACTACAATTCGTCGAAGAACCAATCGAAATCATGGACCGTGAAGTTAAACAGCTCAAACAGAGCAATATACCGATTGTTAAGGTTCGCTGGAATGCTAGAAGAGGTCCCGAGTTTACTTGGGAACGAGAGGATCAGATGAAGCAAAAGTATCCACACTTGTTTCTCGATGACGCAAAATAGGTACAATTTTAAAATTTCGGGACGAAATTTATTTAACGGGGAGGTAATGTAACGACCCGCACTTTTTCGATCATTCTATACTTATAAGATTAATATTTACATAAATTAAACCTTGCCAACATGATAAGCAATCCAAATTGTTAAGATTTATATTTCCGAAAAGAGTTTTACACAACGTTTGACCGTCTAGTTTGACCGATGATATCACAAACTATACAATATATGATATTTATACGTTTGTGTATATATAGGTATATATACATATTTAACATGATTAATAAATGTTTTAATATCTCATTTTGTATTAATAACAACAAGTTATAAGTATATTTTGAAACTACTAACTTAAGTTTTCAAAACAATAACTATACGTAACGTTATTTGACATAAATACTTAAGACATATAATGTTTATACATATATCGTATAAGTAATGTATTTAATCACTTTTAAAGACTTAAATACATAAAACCATATAAGTGTATTCACAAAAGATAGCTATATTTGAATCCTCATTTCATTTTTCACAAAATTTCTATACGTATACCTAGAGTATTTGTACTCGTATCATACCTAGCTTTTATACGTATTTACTAATAGTAAATACACATCAAATCACCACCAAACCTACTCTTGTTACTGCCCTTAGAGCTAGGTAATTGAACTTGGATGCAAATAAGACTAGATACATAAAATGATAGCTTGAATTTTTGTCTCCATACCCCTCATTCACGTTTTTTTTTTGTGTATATATACATGCTCATTTTGATCCATTTTTACTACCATTTTCTTATCAAAAACACACACTCTTTCTTACTCTCTAAACTCCATAACAATCCAGCAAATAACCAAGAAGATTTAGCCATAAAAACCATACTAAAACACCATAAGAAAACTCTTACAACAACACTTCAAGAAAACCTTCCAAGAACACCAACTTACTTCCAATCTTTCATCCACTTCTATCACCCTTTTGATTCTAGCTTCTTACTTCTCTCTTACAGCAACTTCATCCAAGGAACTTGAGGTAGAATCTATGTTCATAACCTTATTCGATTCATATATATATAGCTATCTTATTTTGTGGTACAAAAGTTTAACAACAAGAACATAGTTTGAATGTTTTCAAACTTGTTTGCAAACTAAATAGATCCTTCTAACTTAACTTTTAAAATACTTCAAGACATGTAACATAACTTATTTATATGTTAATTTAACAAGGTAAAACTTGGTTTTTCAAAGTATAAGTATTTTTAGAAAAATAATCATTTGAGGTTGTTTACATGATGGAAAATGATTAACTTCATATGTTTCACTAATGTTTCACTTATGCCGTATGATTTTGAATACAAACCAAGGTATTTACAGTTCATAGTCTTAAAGAAGAACTCGATCCAAGAAGATGGCAATTTGAATCAACGAAAACGGATTTGTAACGAAGAAACTATGACCGAAACAAAATTGGTTATCCTAGATCATTTCAACTACGGGATCAATTGGAAAAAAATGATATAAATCACATATTTCTAAGATAACATGATATTTTATATATATGTACTTATAATTCAATTTTATATGGTTCAGGATCACCCGTAAACAATACGAGAAGATTAATCATAAGATCCCATGATTGTACGCAACACGTCATTTGACAACACCGGTACTTTATGTACGCAACACGTCATTTGACAACACCGGTACCATGGGTCAAGATTAATCTCGACCAATACATATACGATGGGGTTTTATTTATTTCGTTGGGGGTTTTATTTATTTCATTGCGGGTATATTAAACATCTAAAAATGAACCATTAAAATTGAATTACTAACAACGAACTGCTAACTACGGACTAAGGAAATATTCAAAATATTAAAAGTATAACAAGTATATATATATATAACGTTTGTTTTAAAATGAAAACATATTGATATATTATATATGGATAGGTTCGTGATATCAACCGGAAGACCGAGTCAAATTATTTATATCATCAAGACAAGAGTGAGTATATAGTCCCACTTTTAAACTCTAAATATTTCGGGATGAGAATACATGTATTTTATGTTTTACATTATGGACACAAGTAACTGAAAAATATATTCTACGTTGAGTTGTACCACTGGCATACTTCCCTGTAGCTTGGTAACTAATATTTACAGCGGTATTGTAAACGCGAATCCTGTTGATAGATCTATCGGGCCTGACAACCCCAACCGGACTGGACGACCAGTATTCAACGGTTGCACAGTACTTCGTTTTGTGACTACACTTGGTACGGTGTAGTAAGATTTCATATTAAAGGGAATATGCGACGTGAAAATGTTAAGTATGGTTACCAAGTGCTCAACCACTTAGAATACTTTTATTGAACTGTTTATATACGAAATCTTGTGGTCTATATATATATTGCTGCCGGCATTAAACCTATATCTCACCAACTTTATGTTGACCTTTTAAAACATGTCTATTCTCAGGTGATTTCTAAAGCTTCCGCTGCATCATGTTGGATCTAACCAGGATCTTGCGTACGCATGTTTGTGTCAAAAATAAAACTGCATATCCGAGATGTTGTATTGTAAAATATGCTAGAAACCGTGTTGTTGTCATCATTTGTAAAGTTTGTAAGTCGAAGATTATCGCTAAACGTTAATCTTCTTTTTATTGTCTTAAGCTTGTAACAAAAATAATGGTTATGGTTTGTAATGTATAATATATGCAGTTTTCTTTCAAAATGTCTCATATAGAGGTCAATACCTCGCAATGAAATCATACGTTATCTAACGCGTTCTTATGGTTAAGGACGGGTTATGACAGTGGTCCATGGATGATTCGGACGATCCCTATTATTTTGAATAAATGGACATCTCAAATATCGCTAACTAAATAAGACTTAACCAAAGTACCAGTGTGGATTAAGCTTCATGATGTTCCATTGGCTGGGTTCACGGAAGATGGTCTGAGTGCGATTGCTACAAAGATTGGTAAGCCTTTAATGCTGGACTCTTACACAAGTACCATGTGTCTTGAGTCATGGGGTCGCCCGAATTATGCTAGGGCAATGGTTGAATTGAATGCGACTAATGAGGTGAAGGAGAGGCTCAACGTTGCCACGCCAAGCATAGATAGGAAAGGTAAAACCGTTGATGTTGTGACCATCGAGTATGAATGGAAGCCACCTAGGTGTTCGTGTTGCCAAGTTTTTGGGCATAACGATGCCCAATGTCCTAAGAATATTCCGGTAACTACTCAAGATGTGGATGCTGATGGATTCAAAAAGGTTACTAAAAAACATGTTCATGGTCTGGTAATTGGGAATCATAGGGATGATAATGTGAAATCCAAGAGTGGATATGTGGTCGGTAAAGTGAAGCAACAATTGGTTTATCGCCCTGAGAATAAAAATGTAGGTGCTCATGATAATGAAGCAGGCATAAGTAGAACGAACAAAATTGATAAAGATAAGGCTGATCCAATTAGTGTGGTCAATGCTTTTGAGGCACTGAACAATCTTGCTAATGATGATAATTTAGTGGGAGCCAACAGTAATAGTGCTCAAGACAATGAGAATGGTGTGGTTGATAATGAGGTGAATAGGAACGAAACTGAAGAGTTTATGGCAAATAGATCTTCTGAGGGGGCAAGCACTCCCGGTCTAGACATTTTAAATGTTTAGTATAGCTGCTTGGAATATAAGGGGTTTGAACCGAACCCCTAAACAAAATGAGGTTGTGGATGCTATCTCAGGTAATAAAGTTAGTGTGTGTGCGGTGCTTGAATCTCATGTTACTGTTGATAAGCTTGGGAGTATTTGTAATAGAGTTTTTCCTCGTTGGGATTGGACTTCAAATGCTAATGTGTGTGTAAAAGGCACTCGTATTCTACTTGGTTGGGATCCGGATGTTGTGAACGTTATGGTTTTAGCGATGACGGATCAAGTTATACATTGTTTGATTGACACGATTGATGGGAATAATAAATTCTTTGTATCATTTGTTTATGCTAATAATAATTATATTATGCGTAGGTCATTTTGGTGAGATCTATGTATACATAAGAGTTTCGTTGGCAAATGTCCATGGGTTATGATTGGCGATTTTAATGCATCGTTGTATCTAGATGATTCGTCGGCAGGTACCTCGAAGATAACTTTAGCTATGCGTGATTTTCTAAATTGTGTGGAGATTTTACGTATGTCTGATGTAAACCAAACGGGTTTGAGATTTACGTGGAACCAAAGGCCTAATGCTTCAACGGGTATCTTGAAGAAAATTGATAGAGTTATGGCGAATGACGAGTTTGTAAGTAAATATTCGGAATCATATGCAATTTTTCAACCGTATCGTATTTCGGGCCATAGCCCTGCTATTTTGAAAATCCCTTTGGATACTCAGATTCGTCCTCGTGCTTTTAATTTTTGTAACTATGTTACTCATAAGGATGAATTTATAACAGTAGTGAGTGATGGATGGAAGCATGAAGTGGAAGGTCACCGGATGTTCAAAGTTGTGAAAAAGATGAGGTTTCTTAAGAAGCCGTTAAGGAAACTGATCTGGTGTAATGGTGACTTGCCAAACGGGTTATCAAATTAAGAGAGGACCTTAATAATGCTCAACGAGCTCTTGATGGTAATCCAAATGATGTCAGCTTGTGTATGGTTGAGAGCCAACGTTTACAAGAGTATAATAATGCTATATTAGACGAAGAAAGACTTCTCAAGCAGAAAGCTAAGATCGAATGGCTTCGTGTTGGTGATTGCAATTCGCGATAGTTTCATAATGTTGTTAATAACAGGAAACATAGAAATTGAATTCAATCGGTGATGGATGGGGACGGTAACATGCTGGAAGAGGCTGCTGTACCGCAGGTCTTTGTAAATCATTATGAGTCTTTTCTTGGTTCCACACACCCGGTTACTCCAATGTTGAATCTTGACGCACTATTTGATAAACAAATTCAACCGGATAAGGCCTTGTTAATGATTAGTCCAGTCACTATGGAAGAAGTTAAACAAGCGATGTTCAGTATAGGCGAGAATAAATCGCCGGGTCCAGATGGTTACTCTTCTGTGTTTTTCAAAGCATCATGGAATATGATTGGTGAGGAGGTCTCGTTGGCGATTATGGATTTTTTAGGAATGGTCAGCTTCTATCTTCTATCAGAGATCAATAATACTGTTATTGCCCTACTTCCAAAAGTTCAAACTCCTTGTAGGGTGAATGATTATCGTCCTATCTCTTATTGCAATGTCATTTATAAATGTACTAGTAAAATCATTACTAATAGAATTAAAGATAGTCTTGATGATGTGGTTAGCTTGAATCAGTCAGCGTTTGTTCATGGAAGAAGGATTTCGGATAACATCGTGTTAACTCAAGAGCTCATGAAAAATTACCATCTTGATAGAGGTGTTCTGAGGTGTGCTTTTAAGGTGGATATTCAAAAAGCATATGATACTGTGGATTGGGGATTTCTTCAATATATTCTTTCTCGGTTTGGTTTTCATCCAACAATGGTGCAATGGATTATGAAGTGTGTTTCCTCTACGTCTTTTTCGATAAACATAAATGGGTCATTGCATGGCTATTTTAAGGGGAAGCATGGATTAAGACAAGGGGACCCGATGTCACCTTATTTATTCACGTTGGTTATAGAGGTTTTAACGTTATTATTGGCGCAAAAGGCAAGAGATTCGGATCAATTTCGCTTCCACCCGAAATGCGATAAGCATGAGATTATCAATCTATGTTTTGCGGACGATTTGTTCATGTTTTCATATGCGGATATTGAGTCGGTGAAGGTCATTCATCATGCTTTGGAGGACTTTAAGAAATATTCGGGTCTTGTTCCAAGTTTACCGAAAAGTACGGCATATTTCTCTAATGTAACCCAAGGCATGAAGAACCACATTTTATCATTACTTCCCTTTGAAGAAGGAGCTCTGCCAATTAGGTACCTGGGGGTTCCATTGGTGTCTTCAAGGTTGCTTTATAGAGATTGTAAAGTGCTTGTTGAACGTGTTCAAAAGAAAATATCGGACTGGAAAAATAAGTTTTTATCTTTTGCCGGGAGAGTCCAGCTTATCATTTCCGTCTTGACCTCTATGCAAGTGTACTGGCAGTCGGTATTCATCCTTCCTTGTGCTATTATAAAAGAGATCAAAGCTCTTATGCGAGGTTTTCTTTGGTTTCAAGGAGAGTTAAAACGTGGAAAAGCTAAAGTAAAATGGGTGGATGTATGCAAATCTAAGAGTGAAGGAGGACTTGGAATTAAACGTTTAAGTGATTGGAATGTTGCTCTTATGGCAACTCATATTTGGCGGGTTATTTCGAACAAAAATGCCTTATGGATCAAGTGGGTTCATGCCTATCGCATTAAAGACAGGAATTTTTAGGTCATTCCGATTCCAAATGATGCTTCGTGGAGTTGGCGAAATTTGTTATTAATTCGTGATAAGGTGCGAAAAAAGTTCATGTTTAAAATAGGTAATGGTAACTCAGTTTTTGTTTGGCATGATAAATGGGTTAAAGATGGCCCAATATCAGACTTCATTTCTAGCCGAAGAATACATGCTGTTGGCTTCCAAATAAATTATAAAGTAAGTGATTTATGGAATAATGGGTGGAAGTGGCCTACTGAGTGGATTACTCAATTTCAAGTTATTCAAAACTCTACCCATTTTATCCTTTCTGATTCTAATGACAAGTTATGTTGGTTGGATGAAAATGGGGGGTTAAGTGACTTTACTGTTAACAAAGTGTGGGAATCTATCCGCTCAAGGTCAAAAAGTGTGTCTTGGTACGATATTGTTTGGCATGCTCAATGTATCCCGAGACATTCTTTCTTATTGTGGCTTCTTATGGGAGAAAAATTAAAGACTCAAGATAAGTTGGCTAGATGGGAGATAAATAATAATGTGAACTTTGTATGCCCTTTGTGTTCGACTCAAATGGATAGCCATGATCACCTCTTTTTTGAGTGCACATTCGCGGCCCAGGTTTGGATGTATGCTAGAAACCGTATGTCGTTTAAGTTGTTAAGTGGGAATTGGAAGGATGCTACAGTTTCTTTGGAGCAGTATACTAATAAAAAGACGGCACCGGTTATTGTTGCTAAGCTTCTACTTGGAGCTTCGGTTTACTTCATATGGCAGGAGCGTAATAATAGGCTTTTTAAAAAGACAGCCAGAACGTGCGATCAACTTATGGAGGTCATTTTTTCTACGGTCAGATTGAAGCTGATGTCGATTCGATGGAAGAATTCTATTCAAGCTCAGACTATGAAGGCATCATGGAAGATTTTTTAATTTAATGTAGTCTGGTTTGGAGTGGATTGGTTTTTGGTTGTTTAGTGTGTATTGTTGGCACTTGTTGGCTTGTTGGCGTGAGGGCTGTCTCATTGCCGTTTATTTTTCTTTGTTACTCTATTGTATATATCTTTTGATTATCAATATATTTACCGGGTACTACCCTTTACCCAAAAAAAAAAAAAAGTTTTACGATTACTCCTTTGAAAGTCCTGACTACTCACCGAGTAGCGATTTTTGCAACCTTAATTATATCCAACAATAAAATATCCAGTTTTGCAGTCTCAGAAAAACTATTGATTAAAAGATTCATATTCCATACCAAGTACAATCCATATAGATGCTATTCACTCGAACAACATAAAGGTTAGCATGGCGAATCCCATAACTGCAGATATTTTGCTTTGTGTGTTGTGTGTATTTTTTATTATTATTATTATTTTTTTTTTTTTTGCATATGTGCCATCAACTTGTTTACAAATATACCAAAACTGACGGTTAGAGAGGCTGCTTATGTGGCTTCCAAAAAGAGAAACAAGTCTAGAAAACTAATATAAGATTTCCATTTAACAGCTGCACATTGCATATGCTTACCATGAGCTTCATTTGTTGGGTTTTAAAATAAACTAAAATAGTTCTCACCCACATTTTTTTCTTCTTTAAATGTTGATACAAACCACTGCTAAAATATTTGGGTCCACCATTTGTGGCTCACCTTTGCTAGATTTTTAAGAATATATGTTAGAAATGTGCCAAGCTTGTAAGAACTGCCAATGGCATCTATTGAATAACATGGTGCCACTTGATGCTATCACTGTTGGAGTGTGGAGACATTTAAACAAAACTGGAAAAAGTGTCACTAAAAACTGTTTCAACACTTGCACGGATTTTGCAGATTTCGGTAAGCGTGAAACAGAGAAAAACAGATCAAAAACAGAGCAAATTGATTGTGCGCGGTGATGGTGCGCGGCGCGCTCCCTGCACGCACTAGAGAAGTTTTGATCAGAAGGCTTGCTCGAAGTTTGGGAGTGTGCACGGCGCGCACGTTTAAGTGTGCACGGCGCGCACGATGTCTGGCAGCAAGTGGGCAACTTGCACACATGGGATCCGATCTTGATTGATTCTCCTTTCACTTTAGGTGCTTAGTGGGTTGCTTTACACCACTAATTGTGGCTGTGATCATGTCATTAGTGGGTGTAAAGCATGGCTAGTTGGTTTATCTTTCATGATTACTAGCACACTTGAAGATCAAGTTGTAGTTTGGTTGGTTTCTTGTTTGCTCTATATATAGAGCTCATTCATAGTCATTGTAACATACCACTCTCAAGTATTCAGTAATATAACAATCTCTAGTTGGTCCGTGGACTAAAGCAATCACAACGATTGCATATAACCACGTTATATCTTGTGTCGTTCTTACATTTTCGCATTTATTATCTTTCGTTCATTAAGTGGGTTGAGTGATCTTGATAGTATCACTACTCGGCTAGTAATCTTCTAGAATTACTAGCATTGTTTGGGTCCTAATATCCTAACAACTGGTATCTAGAGCACAAGGTTTCGTTAAGGGAACGATGGCGGAAGATGGGAAGTTTAGAATCGACCGATTCGATGGAAGAGACTTTGGCTTTTGGAAGATGCAAATTGAAGATTACTTGTATCAAAAGAAGCTACACCAACCCTTGTTAGAGACCAAGCCCGAAAGCATGGACGATGCCGATTGGATGCTTTTGGATCGTCAAGCTTTGGGTGCTATTCGTCTTTCACTTGC
Organism: Rutidosis leptorrhynchoides; assembly: GCF_046630445.1. Lineage (NCBI taxonomy): Eukaryota > Viridiplantae > Streptophyta > Magnoliopsida > Asterales > Asteraceae > Rutidosis > Rutidosis leptorrhynchoides. The sequence goes on along the minus strand of NC_092343.1, from coordinate 78,766,169 downwards.
TAAGAACGTTGCATACAACGTTGTGAATGAGAAGACGACGTTTGCTTGCTTGAAAGCACTCTCTAACATGTATGAGAAACCTACAGCTGCAAATAAGGTATTTCTCATGCGTCAATTGTTTAATACTAAGATGAAGGAAGGAACGAGTGCAACGGATCATATCAATGAATTTAATAATATCGTTTCAAGACTTGAATCGGTAGAGATTAAGTTTGATGATGAACTAAAAGCACTTATCTTGCTTTCATCATTACCGGAAAGTTGGGCGGGTACGGTTACCGCGGTTAGTAGCTCTACGGGAACTACTAAGCTAGCGTTTGAAGCTATAAGAGATTTGATTCTTGGTGAAGATACTCGTAGAAGAAACTCGGGAGAATCGACATCCGGTTCTTTGTTAAGTACCGACAACCGTGGTAGAAAATTTGAACGCGGTGAGAAGAAGGGTAGGAAGAAGTCTAAGAAGAGGCATCCATCGAAAGATAGAAGTGAAGTTACTTGTTGGGGTTGCAATCAAAAAGGGCACTTTCAAAGGAATTGCAAAAATGGTTCCACGAAAGGTGTAAACTTGGCCGAAGGGGAAAGTGATGATGCACTTTTGTGTAGTGTTGAAAATTCCATGGAGTCTTGGATCTTGGATTCGGGAGCTTCGTTTCATGCTACTCATATCAAAAGCATGATGAAGAATTTTCGTTCATATCAAGGCAAGGTGATATTGGCGGACAACAAGCAACTCAACATAGAGGGCATTGGAGATGTTGTTTTGAAGACTACTCTTGGTTCTAATTGGACTTTGAAGAACGTAAGGTACATTCCTAAATTGAAAAGGAAACTTATTTCGGTTGGTCAATTAGATGATGAAGGTAACGCGGTTACTTTTGAAAACCGCCAATGGAAGGTGGTTAAGGGTAGTAGTATTGTGGCTCGTGGACATAAAAGGGGAACACTTTATATGGTTGAAGTGTTTGATGAAGACACGGTGGTTGCTACGGTTAATGTTGAGTCCGAATCAACTCTATGGCACCGAAGACTCGGGCATATGAGTGAGAAGGGTATGAAGATGCTTGTTTCGAGTGGGAGAATTCCGGATTTGAAGAAGGTAGAACTTGGGTTTTGCGAACCATGTGTTTATGGGAAGCAAAAGAAGGTGACTTTTGGGAAATCAGGGAATGCACCTAAGTTGGAGAAATTGGAGCTCGTTCATACGGATGTGTTTGGTCCAACTAATGTAGAATCACATGGAGGTTCTCATTATTATGTCACCTTCATTGACGACTCCACTCGAAAGGTATGGGTTTATTTTCTTAAAGCTAAATCCGATGTATTTAATACTTTTGTGAAGTGGAAAGCTATGGTAGAAAATGAGACTAACTTGAAGGTTAAGTGCTTAAAGTCGGATAATGGAGGAGAATATGGTAGTCTTGAGTTTAAAGACCATTGTGCAAAGCTCGGTATTAGAATGTTGAAAACGGTACCGGAGACACCGCAACACAATGGGGTCGCCGAACGTATGAATCGTACGTTAAATGAAAGGGCTAAGAGTATGAAACTACATGCCGGTTTGCCTAAAATGTTTTGGGCGGATGCGGTTAACACGGCGGCTTATTTGATAAATAGGGGACCCTCAACACCGTTGGGTTTCCGAATTCCCGAGGAAGAATGGCAAGGCAAGAAGGTGAGTTATGGTCACCTTAGGATCTTTGGGTGTAATGCATATGTGAAGACCAAAGATGCGGATAAAGACAAGCTTGAAGCTAAGTCAAAGAAGTATATTTTCATAGGCTACGGGTCGGATAAAATGGGCTATCGTTGTTGGGACAACGAAGCTAGAAAAGTAATTCGTTCGCGAGATGTTACTTTTGATGAAGATTCGGTCTATGGCAAACCGGAAACGGGGAGTCCTAAACCGAGTCAAGTTACTTTTGACGATGTTTCTATTGATGATCTTGCAGGTTCTAGTGGGAGTTTGGGAAACAATGAATTGCCGAATGACGGTGAGGTGTCAGGAAATGCTAATGATGGGGATGATTCGGAAAGCGGTGATGATTCCGAACATAGTGCGAGTTCTAGTGATGAGGAGGTTACAAATGAAACCGGTCCAACCATTTCGGTTAATCCTACACTAAGACGCTCGACTAGGGTGCCCAAACCTAATCCTAGGTATTCTCCATCAGCAAACTACTTGCTCTATACCGAGAATGGTGAACCCGAAAGTTACTTTGAGGCAAGAAAAACAAAAGAATCCATACAATGGGAACTTGCCATGAAAGAAGAGATGGGATCACTTGAGAAGAACAAGACTTGGTCACTAGTGAAGTTACCTCATGATAAAAGGGCATTGCAAAGCAAATGGGTATATAGAATCAAGAATGAGATGGATGGCAAGAAAAGGTACAAGGCTCGTTTGGTAGTCAAAGGCTTTCAACAAAAGGAAGGGGTTGACTACAAAGAGATATTTTCACCGGTAGTTAAAATGACTACTATCCGTTTGGTACTTTCTATGGTTGCATCCGAAGACTTACATCTAGAGCAACTAGATGTGAAGACTGCATTCTTGCATGGTGATCTTGTTGAAGAGATCTACATGAGGCAACCCGAGGGCTTTGAGGTAAAGGGTAAAGAGAAGTGGGTTTGTAAGCTAAAGAAAAGTTTGTATGGATTGAAGCAAGCACCTCGGCAATGGTACTTGAAGTTTGATGATTTTATGAAGAAGAATGGTTTCTTAAGATGTGAAGCGGATCACTGTTGCTACTTGAAGAAATCCAAGTCTTCTTATATAATCTTATTGTTGTATGTTGATGACATGTTACTTGCAGGTTCAAACATGTCCGAAATTAACAAGTTGAAGGGATTACTTTCCCGAGAATTCGAGATGAAAGATCTTGGCGGTGCTAAGCAAATACTTGGCATGAGTATTGTGCGTGATCGTGTGAAGGGTACTCTATACTTGTCTCAATCCAAATATATTGAGAAAGTAATAGAGAGGTTCAACATGGAAGATTCAAAGGCTCGTTCTATGCCTTTGGGAAGCACCTTAAAGTTATCGAAAAGTCAATCACCAAAGACGGAAAGAGACAAGAAGGATATGGAAAAGGTTCCATATGCATCAGCCGTGGGTAGTATTATGTATGCCATGGTTTGTACAAGACCCGATATTGCTCAAGCAGTGGGAGTTGTAAGTCGTTATATGTCTAATCCGGGAAAAGAGCATTGGGAAGCGGTCAAATGGTTGCTTCGTTATTTGAAAGGTACGTCTAATATGGGATTGTGTTTCTCCAAAAATAATCTCATACTTAGAGGTTATGCGGATGCTAATTTGGGTGAATGTGATGATTCGGGGAAAAGCACTACGGGTTATGTTTTCACAATGGGGAAGACGGCGATTAGTTGGTTATCTAGATTGCAAAAGAGTGTTGCTTTGTCAACCACCGAAGCCGAATACATGGCTATTACGGAAGCTTCTAAAGAGCTAGTGTGGTTGAAGAACTTCTTAAGCGAGTTGGGTAAAAGACAAGACTATTGCGTCTTGTATTGTGATAATCAAAGTGCGGTTCATCTTGGGAAGAATCCGGTGTTTCATAGTCGAACGAAACACATCAAGATAAGGTATCATTTTATTCGACAACATATAAATGATGGCACTTTATTCTTGGAGAAAATCCTTGGTACAAAGAATCCTGCCGATATGTTTACTAAGGTGGTTACGACCGAAAAATTGAGGTTTTGCATTACCTCAATTGGTCTTCTCATGAATTGATGAGAGAAGACCCCAGCTAGAGATGTGAATGATGTTACAAGTTTAACAAGTAGTATTGAAGACCTTTTATCGAAAGTCTACTCATCCGAAGAATGTGTTGAGCGTGCGCAAGGTTGGAGAATTCGGATCTCGGGGAGATCTCGTTTGGACCTTTTTAGGGAGATCTCGGCATCTCGGAATAATCTCGGGGAGATCTCGGACGTTGACTTACGTTGACTTTATTGTTTTTTTAATAAAAAAATACATAAAAACATAAATATATTTATATTTATACACGTTTTTACGAGATTTTACAAAAATATCCGAAAAATGAGCGAGAAAATCTTAGAAATTATGAATTTTACAAGAAAATCTTACAAATTAGCAAGAAAATTCGAGGAATCGTGGCTTTGACTAAGTTTGACCCTGTTGACCGAGAAATCTCGGGAGATGAACATCTCGTCTCGGTTGCCTTCTAAAAACGAGATCTCAGGGGAGATCTCGGGAGATTTACAACACTGAGCGTGCGTGTCCCAAATGATATTTGGCGGTAATCGAAGGTGGTTTAATGTTCTTGGTAAATTCATTGATATGAATGGAGCTTGTTCAAAGTCTCCAAGTGGGAGATTGTTGGAGTGTGGAGACATTTAAACAAAACTGGAAAAAGTGTCACTAAAAACTGTTTCAACACTTGTACGGATTTTGCAGATTTCGGTAAGCGTGAAACAGAGAAAAACAGATCAAAAACAGAGCAAATTGATTGTGCGCGGTGATGGTGCGCGGCGCGCTCCCTGCGCGCACTAGAGAAGTTTTGATCAGAAGGCTTGCTCGAAGTTTGGGAGTGTGCACGGCGCGCACGTTTAAGTGTGCACGGCGCGCACGATGTCTGGCAGCAAGTGGGCAACTTGCACACATGGGATCCGATCTTGATTGATTCTCCTTTCACTTTAGGTGCTTAGTGGGTTGCTTTACACCACTAATTGTGACTGTGATCATGTCATTAGTGGGTGTAAAGCATGGCTAGTTGGTTTATCTTTCATGATTACTAGCACATTTGAAGATCAAGTTGTAGTTTGGTTGGTTTCTTGTTTGCTCTATATATAGAGCTCATTCATAGTCATTGTAACATACCACTCTCAAGTATTCAGTAATATAACAATCTCTAGTTGATCCGTGGACTAAAGCAATCACAACGATTGCATATAACCACGTTATATCTTGTGTCGTTCTTACATTTTCGCATTTATTATCTTTCGTTCATTAAGTGGGTTGAGTGATCTTGATAGTATCACTACTCGGCTAGTAATCTTCTAGAATTACTAGCGTTGTTTGGGTCCTAATATCCTAACAATCACAACAGTGGTATATATGTAATAGTTCATTTTAATTGTTTTCACATGATAAGATGCATAGATGTGTTCGAGACAGTTTTCTTCAAGACCCGGTCCCGGTGAGCATTGTTAAGTCTGGCCGTCCCGGTTAAGAACCATATGATCTCCCAGACCTTGGTCTAGGCATTATGGTCCCAACTGTTTCAGTTTTAATGTTTTAAGTTTAGATTAATGTTTTTATTCTTGATGTATCAACTTGGCTAACCTTTGGGCAACATGAAGTTACTTTATTGCTCATAAATAGATAGTATTTTGTTGATTTGGTTAGGGTAATTCCATTCCCACTCTTTTTACCCTGAGAATATATGTACATTAATTAAAAGAGGAATCTGTTTGAAACAATATTGACCAGCCCTTTTTGAGCTGGTGTACTCTACAACTGAATCACTAAGGCCCGTCGAATGTGGAACGGTCTAAACTCTATAAACCCGTGGAGTTCATTTTCCCACGTTGATCAAAGATGCTAGTTTAGCTGCTTAGTCAAGATTTAAAAAGTTTAATCAATGCATTTAGTAGTTATAATCAAGGTTGAAATAGACGCGACACGGGGTCGAGACAGTATGGACCTTAAAACGTCGCAACGGAAAAAATGAAGTCGAGACGGATGTTGATCAAGGTTGACTTTTTATATATATTTCAAACAAACATGAACATTTCAAACATAAATATTCAAAGTAACCATAGATATCTGCCTTTAATTTGAAATATTTATGTTTGATATGATTATTTTTGAAATTTATTTAAAAATTCAACGTTGGTTAAAATACGTCTCGACCCCGTCTCAGCCGTCTCAGTCGTTTTTTATGGTCACAGCCGTTGTTGACGTCCTTTTTTTAGCGTTGACTGTTTTTTCAAAGATACCAATCTAGTAGTTTTCAAGCATCTAAGTAAAGCACATTTATTTTTGAATTTTCTTGTTTGGAGAAAAGGATTACAACTTTTTCGAGGTTATATAAGTAGAAGTAGAGCATGAAAACATTAACCATCAACCAAATCTAACTCCCTCATCGATTTTGCTCCTTACTACCAACTAATCACAATTTCATTTGGATTTTGATCTAAAAAGTTTAAGTTTTTGAGATGGAGAAGATACAAGCCTTCGGGTCAAAACGTGTAAGTTGGAAGGGACACGCTAACCCTGTGTGCCGTAGCACCCACCAATCCGAAGATACAAGCCTTGACATCTGAAAATGGAGTTGTGATTTTTACCAAGAGCACTTGTTGTTTGTGTTACTCTGTCACCATTCTGTTCCAAGAACTTAGGGTCAACCCTGTAGTTTATGAAATTGACCAAGATCCGTAAGGACGGGAAATCGAAAAGGCTCTTCTTAAACAAGGGCGTGGTTCACCTACTGTGCCAGCTGTATTCATAGGTGGCAAGCTTGTGGGGTCCACCAACGAGGTGATGTCTCTCCACCTAAGCGGCTCCCTCATTCCACTTCTGAAACCGTATCAGTCACTGTCTTAAATGAAGTCCACTATATATGGCTTTTGTGGGGAATTTATCGGACTATGTAGTCTGCGTTCTGTATTTCTAGTACTTTCGTAGCTTAACGAAATTAAGAATTTAGGATACTTCGATAATCGTTAGTTTTTAGATCTTGAATGTAGGCTATTAAATATGTTCTTGTATGTTTAATGTGAACACCTCGGATATTGTTCAGATTAATGTGATTCTAGTACTTCAGATTAACCACCGAAGCTTGGCTTGAGTGGTTTGGGGTGGGATTCAACTTGGGGTGACAAATGAGAGTATTCGATGTCGATATCGCCGTTCAAAAAATGTGATTATAAATTAGTACGTCAACGTGTTAGACTGTTATCAGCCTCACTTCAAGAGCTTGCAATTTTAGTTCTGAATCATCCCACATGGTCAAAACATAAAGCTACAAACCTTGTGTTGAATAGGTGCCAAAAAAAACATGAAAATAAGTGCAGTATTCAACTACTGAAATTTCATTTTCAAAAAAGTTGAGAAGATATATGCTCCACTTTTCGTTAAAGAAAAGTCTTTCATTTTCAATCACTACTATAAATGATTAATTTGTTAACTTTTATTGTAGTGTATTCAGATTTCTGTTTACATAATGATCTAATAAATGAAGATTGTGTGATAACAGGTAATTACTGGTACGATCGTTTGTTTTTATAATCATTTTTTTTTTTTAATTTTCTTTATATTTGCTTATCTGCATATTCCCTTAATACAAAGTTGCTCATACATGATACATGCAAATACTGACCCATAGATATGTACATAATTATTAGCCTTTGGATCATACCTAATAGTTATATTTTGGTTAGAAGGAAAAATGGAGTTTTGTCCCACATTGGTAGAAGAGTGAAGTTGAAGGTGAATTCCTTAGCTATAAAAGGAGGTCATGAGATTACTTCCAAATTGCACCAATCAATACATGTGACGATTCGGAAATTTTCGACCAAATTTAAACTTAATCTTTATATAATTCCGACATGATAAGCAATGAATTTTAATAAATCTTGAACCTCCGGAAAGAGTTTTACACAAGCTTTTGGTCACCCTTTTATTCCGAAGATTCACGAACGTCATAACTTGATTTAATTGTTTAATTGTTTAATTATTGTGTATATATATGAATTTATATATATTTAATTTGAAAATATGATAATTAAATATCTCATTAAGTATATTAACAAAGTATTATATATATATATATATTTTCATACTGCTAATTTAAAGAGTTTTTGAACAATATATATATTACTATTTAAACGACGTAATTAACTTATGTTAAAATGTAACACCCGTGTTACATCCGTCCCACATCGGTTGGAGAGGGGAACGAAGCATGCCTTATAAGGGTGTGGAGACCTTTCCTAGCATGACGCGTTTTGGGACCACAAGCGCAGCAGATCCCATGAGAACTCTGCAGTTAAGCGTGCTCAGGCGAGAGCACTACCAGGATGGGCGACCTCCTGAGAAAGTGCTCGTCGTGTTTGGTCGCCAAGAAAAATCCGTGCGCTTACGGGCAAAGCGGACAATATCATGCTACGAGGAACATTTACCTGGGATGTTACAGATGGTATCAGAGCCAGGCCCCGGACAAAACGTGCACAGCGAGGACGCTGTGTCCCATTAGGGGGAGGATTGTAACACCCGTGTTACATCCGTCCCACATCGGTTGGAGAGGGGAACGAAGCATGCCTTATAAGGGTGTGGAGACCTTTCCTAGCATGACGCGTTTTGGGACCACAAGCGCAGCAGATCCCATGAGAACTCTGCAGTTAAGCGTGCTCAGGCGAGAGCACTACCAGGATGGGCGACCTCCTGGGAAAGTGCTCGTCGTGTTTGGTCGCCAAGAAAAATCCGTGCGCTTACGGGCAAAGCGGACAATATCATGCTACGGGGAACATTTACCTGGGATGTTACATAAAATGTATTTACATATAATGTATTACGAGTGTAAATACATCCTTACAAGTATTGAATACACTTTATAATATACCAATACATATAAAGGATAGCTATACTCGTATTTCCGTTCAATTTCCTCAAGAATTCTACTCGTATTCATACGGTATTTTTACCCGTATTATACACAGCTTCTAGAAGTATTTACTATTGGTATATACCAATAGAAATCTGCAATTATTTGTGTAATATGTCATCCATGACCTAATCAATTTAATATGTCATGCATGACTTAATACAATTTAACTTATCTTAGATATTTTTTCACTAAAAGTCAAAATTATAAGCTTATAAATAAGGACCATTTTAACTCATTTTTACTCCACATTTTCTTAAACTAAAAACACACACTTGAATGCTCTTATATCATACTTTAATCTCAGCAACTTTTCTCTTCATAATCAAGGTAAAATACTTCTCAAAATCCTTGTTTAATTCCTTGTATAGTTGCTATCTTATTATACTTATAAAACTTGTAAAAACTAGAACTTGTTTTGGTGAACACCAAGCTTGTTTGAAAAACTAATCTAATCTTTCTAACTTAACTCTAATAACACTTATTTATATGTATTATGATGTTATATTAAGTTAATATAAGAACTTATAACTTGTACATATGAAGAACACCTTGAAACTTAACATATATCCTTTAATCTCCATTCGGTAAAAAGCGGGATGTTTTGGGTTGGGAATTAAAAACCAATCTTAGGCTTTGAGTTCGAGACTAAGACTTTGGAAATATGTTAATATATGTAAATAAGACTTTCAGTATTTTTTTCATGATTTTAGACAAAGTGGAAGTATTTTATCAAAAATCATATATTGGGTGGATGCCGGGATTTTTCCAAATCTGTCTACCGACACAAAAAGAGGGTAAAGCTCTAAAAATTACTACTTGGGATGAACTTTTCGAATTGGTTTTGTAAAATTTACTTCTTAATGAATTCATAGCAATTTGATTCACTTTAAACGGAGTTGTAATGAATATTTGGTGAGCAAAACAAAATCTGCTAAAATTAACGTTGTATGGACGAAATTTATATTATAAAAACTATATTAACCATATCCTTGTTAACTTTTCCTATATCCTATATATATTTGGACATGTTATCAGTAGTATAACAAAATATTATAATCTTAGTTATTTCTGTGATTGTATATATGTATAGTAGTAATATTCTTGGTACGTCCTAACACAATAAGTATACAATACGTTTTGATAAATCCTAAGACAATACGTACACAATACGTCTTAGTTAATTCTAAGACAATACGTATACAATACATCTCTGGGTTGATTCAAAGACAATACGTATACAATACGTCGTGGGGTAATTCTAAGATTATATATATATATATATATATATATATATATATATATATATATATATACCGATTATTAGACTGTTGGACTTTTCGGACTATTTTGGACTACTAACAAAGGACTACTAACAATGGACTACTAACATAAAATGTTAAAAATTATTATATAAGTATTCTATGAACTTGCTTTATTTTATTCATATGTCGTATTATTATCTGAATCGTTATTATTGTTATAGGTTCGTGAATCCAAGGACGACGGTCATATTTTTAATAAGTTGAAAACTTATTATTAATATATTTTTACTACTGTGAGTATATAGTCCCATTTTTAAACTCTAAAAATATTTTGGGATGAGAATACATGCATTTTATGTTTTACGCCATGGACACAAGTACTTAAAATATATTCTACGTTGAGTTGTACCACATTACATATCTTCCCTAATAGCTTGGTAACTAATATTTACATGTTGTAAGAACATGTAAGCGCGAATCCTATTGATAGATCTATCGGGTTTGACAACCCCAACCGGGCTAGTCGCTCACGGTTGCATAGTACTTCGTTTTTACTACACTTGGTACAGTGTAGGGAGATTTCATAATAAAGGGAATATGCCACATTAATGGTTAAGTATGGTTACCGAAGCGCTCAACAACTTATAGAATACTTTTATACACTTGCGAGTGTACATATATTTATAACTATGAAATCTTGTGGTCTATATTTATATCGATGCTAAACCTATATATCTCACCAACCTTTTGTAGTGACCCGAACTTTTCCATGTTTATATATATATTAAATGAAATTGTTATTTACATGATTAAGTGTTTTCAACATGTCAAGCAATCAAACTTGTTAAGACTTGATTAATTGAAATAGGTTTCATATAGACAATTGACCACCCAAGTTGACCGGTGATTCACGAACGTTAAAACTTGTAAAAACTATACGATGACATATATATGGTTATATATATAGTTAACATTATTTTATTATAAGTATGTATCTCATTAGGTATTTTAACAATGAGTTATATACATAAAAATGAGACTATTAATTTAAGAAACTCGAAAACGATATATATAACGATTATCGTTATAACAACGTCTTACTAGGTACATATGAATCATATTAAGATATTGATACACTTGGTTAATTATATTAAATGATAAGTAAATATATTATTAAGTGTATTAACAATGAAATACATATGTAAAAATAAGACTACTAACTTAATGATTTCGAAACGAGACATATATGTAACGATTATCGTTGTAACGATATTTAACTGTATATACATCATATTAAGATATATTATATATCATAATATCATGATAATATAACAATTTAACATCTCATTTGTTATAATAAACAATGGGTTAACAACATTCAACAAGATCGTTAACCTAAAGGTTTCAAAACAACATTTACATGTAACGACTAACGATGACTTAACGACTCAGTTAAAATGTATATACATGTAGTGTTTTAATATGTATTCATACACTTTTGAAAGACTTCGAGACACTTATCAAAATACTTCTACTTAACAAAAATGCTTACAATTACATCCTCGTTCAGTTTCATCAACAATTCTACTCGTATGCACCCGTATTCGTACTCGTACAATACACAGCTTTTAGATGTATGTACTATTGGTATATACACTCCAATGATTAGCTCTTAGCAGCCCATGTGAGTCACCTAACACATGTGGGAACCATCATTTGGCAACTAGCATGAAATATCTCATAAAATTACAAAAATATGAGTAATCATTCATGACTTATTTACATGAAAACAAAATTACATATCCTTTATATCTAATCCATACACCAACGACCAAAAACACCTACAAACACTTTCATTCTTCAATTTTCTTCATCTAATTGATCTCTCTCAAGTTCTATCTTCAAGTTCTAAGTGTTCTTCATAAATTCCAAAAGTTCTAGTTTCATAAAATCAAGAATACTTCCAAGATTGCAAGTTTACTTCCAAGTTTTCTAAATCCATTCCAAGTAATCATCCAAGATCAAGAAACCTTTGTTACTTACAGTAGGTTATCTTTCTAATACAAGGTAATAATCATATTCAAACTTTAATTCAATTTCTATAACTATAACAATCTTATTTCGAGTGGAAATCTTACTTGAAATTGTTTTCGTGTCATGATTCTGCTTCAAGAACTTTCAAGCCATCCAAGGATCCTTTGAAGCTAGATCTATTTTTCTCATTTCCAGTAGGTTTATCCAAGGAACTTGAGGTAGTAATGATGTTCATAACATCATTCGATTCATACATATAAAGCTACCTTATTCGAAGGTTTAAACTTGTAATCACTACAACATAGTTTAGTTAATTCTAAACTTGTTCGCAAATAAAAGTTAATCCTTCTAACTTTACTTTTAAAATCAACTAAACACATGTTCTATATCTATATGATATGCTAACTTAATGATTTAAAATCTGGAAACACGAAAAACACCGTAAAATCGGATTTACGCCGTCGTAGTAACACCGCGGGTTGTTTTGGGTTAGTTAATTAAAAACTATGATAAACTTTGATTTAAAAGTTGTTATTCTGAGAAAATTATTTTTATTATGAACATGAAACTATATCCAAAAATTATGGTTAAACTCAAAGTGGAAGTATGTTTTCTAAAATGGTCATCTAGACGTCGTTCTTTCGACTGAAATGACTACCTTTACAAAAATGACTTGTAACTTATTTTTCTGACTATAAACCTATACTTTTTCTGTTTAGATTCATAAAATAGAGTTCAATATGAAACCATAGCAATTTTATTCACTCAAAACGGATTTAAAATGAAGAAGTTATGGGTAAAACAAGATTGGATAATTTTTCTCATTTTAGCTACGTGAAAATTGGTAACAAATTTATTCCAACCATAACTTAATCAACTTGTATTGTATATTATGTAATCTTGAGACACCATAGACACGTATACAATGTTTCGACCTATCATGTCGACACATCTATATATATTTCGGAACAACCATAGACACTCTATATGTGAATGTTGGAGTTAGCTATACAGGGTTGAGGTTGATTCCAAAAAATATATAGTTTGAGTTGTGATCAATACTGAGATACGTATACACTGGGTCGTGAATTGATTCAAGATAATATTTATCGATTTATTTCTGTACATCTAACTGTGGACAACTAGTTGTAGGTTACTAACGAGGACAGCTGACTTAATAAACTTAAAACATAAAAATATATTAAAAGTGTTGTAAATATATTTTGAACATACTTTGATATATATGTATATATTGTTATAGGTTCGTGAATCAACCAGTGGCCAAGTCTTACTTCCCGACGAAGTAAAAATATGTGAAAGTGAGTTATAGTCCCACTTTTAAAATCTAATATTTTTTGGATGAGAATACATGCAGGTTTTATAAATGATTTACAAAATAGACACAAGTACGTGAAACTACATTCTATGGTTGAATTATCGAAATCGAATATGCCCCTTTTTATTAAGTCTGGTAATCTAAGAATTAGGGAACAGACACCCTAATTGACGCGAATCCTAAAGATAGATCTATTGGGCCTAACAAACCCCATCCAAAGTACCGGATGCTTTAGTACTTCGAAATTTATATCATATCCGAAGGGTGTCCCGGAATGATGGGGATATTCTTATATATGCATCTTGTTAATGTCGGTTACCAGGTGTTCACCATATGAATGATTTTTATCTCTATGTATGGGATGTGTATTGAAATATGAAATCTTGTGGTCTATTGTTACGATTTGATATATATAGGTTAAACCTATAACTCACCAACATTTTTGTTGACGTTTAAAGCATGTTTATTCTCAGGTGAATACTAAGGGCTTCCGCTGTTGCATACTAAAATAAAGACAAGATTTGGAGTCCATGTTTGTATGATATTGTGTAAAAACTGCATTCAAGAAACTGATTTCGATGTAACATATTTGTATTGTAAACCATTATGTAATGGTCGTGTGTAAACATGATATTTTAGATTATCATTATTTGATAATCTACGTAATGTTTTTTAAACCTTTATTTATGAAATAAAGGTTATGGTTTGTTTTAAAAATGAATGCAGTCTTTGAAAAACGTCTCATATAGAGGTCAAAACCTCGCAACGAAATCAATTAATATGGAACGTTTTTAATCAATAAGAACGGGACATTTCAGTTGGTATCCGAGCGTTGGTCTTAGAGAACCAGAAAATTTGCATTAGTGTGTCTTATCGAGTTTTTTAGGATGCATTAGTGAGTCTGGACTTCGACCATGTTTTCTTTAAAAATGATTGCTTAACATTTTTATTGGAAACTATATATTATTAACATGTATATATTATGTGATATATTAATCTCTTAACATGTTTGATATTGTGTGATAGATGTCTACCTCTAGCACAAATCCCATTGACTCACCTAATAATAACGAAGAGTCGAATATATATTGGACTGATTCACAAGTTCCCGAAGAGGAACCGGAAGAAGAATCAGAACCGGAAGAAGAATCAGAACCGGAAGAGGAGGAACCGGATGAGGAAATAGAACCGGTGGGGGAAATAATAAAACGGTTAAGTAAAAGAAAATCCTCAACCAACCGACCAAGGTTAATTATGGTCAATGGTGTTTCCGCCAAGGAAGCAAAATATTGGGAGGATTACCAATTCTCCGATGAATCGGATTCCGACGAGAATTCCGATGATGTTATAGAAATTACCCCAACTGAATTTAAAAAAGCAAAAGAAAATAATAAGGGAAAGGGCATAAAAATAGAGAAATCTAATTCCAACCCCGATGAACTTTAAATGTATCGTCAACCCCCGAAGTCCATAAGTTGTAACAATGACCCGGGAACCTCTAAACCACCAGGTTTTTCTAAACCGTTGTGGAAAACGACAGCTAGTATTAGGGGAACATCATATATCCCTAGAAACTTGGCAAAACGAACCAAAACCGAAGAAGAAGAAACGAGCGAGTCGGAATAAGATAGTTGTATTCGTGTGGTGTAATATATGTAATATAGTGTGCTTATGCTTTATGATATATGTAAAAATTGCTTGTATTAATAAGTATTTTTTTATGAATCTAACTCTTGTCTATTTTACAGTTTAAAAACATAAAATGGATAGACAACTCAATATTTTAAGAGATCTACCCGGAGACATGATTGATGAAATCTTGTCTAGAGTCGGTCAGAATTCCTCGGCACAACTATTTAAGGCGAGATCAGTTTGTAAGACATTCGAAGAACGTTCCAAGAATGTCTTGGTTTATAAGAGACTTTCGTTTGAAAGATGGGGGATATCACATTGGGAAACCCATAAGTTACGATGTGTTTACTTTGACGCATATATTGCGGGGAACCCAAATGCTATTTTACGCAACGGGTTAAGAAATTATTTTGACTCAATGTATCCGAATATAGGACTTCATGATTTAGAAAAAGTGGCTAACATGCAACATAAAGAAGCATGCTATGCTTACGGGTTAGTAATGTTCGCTTCTCACCAAAGTGAGAAAAAGAACATCGGGCTACAGCTATTAAACAAAACGTTCCCACAAGTGACGGAGTCGGTAATTGGGGTAAGAAATGAGGTTTTTAGGTTATTACGAGACTGTTGGTCATTACGTAACCCTCGTCCCTTTGACGACGTTACAACACGCTGTCTTATCAACAGCCATAACGGTTATGTTCCACAAGACCAAGGATGGGAAGTAGTCCTATTAATACCAGAATGCATGACTTGTTTCTGGACGTATGAATTACGTGTCTTTATTGCCTTTGCTGAACGACTTGTGTACTAGCTAGAATTATCTTCACAACTATCTTGTATCAAAGTTATTGTGTGCTATATTTCATGCTTTATGTAAAATAAGCGGTATTGTAAGTTTGTAAAATATTATATAAAAGTTTGAACGCGAAATATTATTATAATCAGTTTTTCATATAGAATTGTAGTAGTTGAATTGTATATTAGCTACTAAGTATGAACTTAACGGGTAGGTACTACCCGAATTTAAACTTATAAAATGCTAATATGAAGAAAAAGCTTTTATAAATGAGTTCATATTATGCTACGAAATACTAGTAACTACTTTTAATATTCTGTATGATTAACTTGTTCCATTTAACTATTTAGAAGGAAATGGAACCGACTACTCGACACACCGTGAATATGAATGAAGAGGAATTCCGTACTATTCTAGCTTCAAACATAGCCGCAGTACAGGCTGCGCTACATACCAACAATAACCTTGGATCTAGCAGTACAGGAAATCGTGTAGGATGCACCTACAAAGAATTCACTGCCTGCAAACCTTTGGAATTTAATGGAACCGAAGGACCGATCGGATTGAAACGGTGGACCGAGAAGGTCGAATCGGTATTTGCCATAAGTAAGTGTACTGAAGAGGAAAAAGTGAAGTACGCTATGCATACCTTCACAGGTTCTGCGTTAACATGGTGGAATACCTATCTAGAGCAAGTGGGACAAGATGATGCTTATGCACTACCGTGGTCAGCATTCAAGCACTTGATGAACGAGAAGTACCGTCCCAGAACCAAGGTCAATAAGCTCAAGACAGAATTTAGAGGGTTACGAAACCAAGGATTTGATATTACCACGTATGAAAGAGGATTCACAGAATTGTGCCTATTGTGTCCGGGAGCGTTCGAAGATGAGTGATAATGCTAAAAACGAACATATATTTCATAGCATTATTCCTCAAGAAAGACAAGCTTTTAGTTGCAATTGTTCTATTTAAAAGTAATATTCGTTTAAATAATAAAAGGTGAAGACAAAAGACAGATTCGACGAATTGAAGACGCAAACGACCAAAAAGCTCAAAAGTACAAAATACAATCAAAGAGGTTCCAATTATTGATAAGAAACGTCTCGAAATTACAAGAGTACAAGATTCAAAACGCAAAGTACAAGATATTAAATTGTACGCAAGGACATTCGAAAATCCGGAACAGGGACCAGAGTCAACTCTCAACGCTCGACGCAATGGATTAAAAATTACAAGTTAACTATGTATATAAATATAATATAATATATAATTAATTATATAAATTATATATATATTATATTTATATAATAAACCGTCGGTAAACAAAGAGCCAAAATGGAGTGAGCTGTATTTACAAACTCCGCGACTCGCGGAGTTTGAAGGCAAAAAGGGCCGCGAGTCGCGGAGCCCCAAATTCTGAAACTCCCTATAAAAGCAAACGAATTCTGATCGCAAAAACCAACATAATCTATCTCTCTCTCAATATATACGTAAATATATATATATATATATATATATATATATAATTTATATTTTAATTTTAATTTTAATTTTAAATCCTAATAATAAGGGTATGTTAGCAAATGTTGTAAGGGTGTAAGTCGAAATTCTGTCCGTGTAACGCTACACTATTTTTAATCATTGTAAGTTATGTTCAACCTTTTTAATTTAATGTCTCGTAGCTAAGTTATTATTATGCTTATTTAATCCGAAGTAATCATGATGTTGAGCTAATTACTAAAATTGGGTAATTGGGCTTTGTACCATAATTGGGGTTTGGACAAAGGAACGACACTTGTGGAAATTAGACTATGGGCTATTAATGGGCTTTATATTTGTTTAACTAAATGATAGTTTGTTAATGTTAATATAAAGATTTACAACTGGGCGTCCCTATAAATTACCATATATACTCGATCGGACACGATGGGCGGGGTATTTATGTGTACGAATAATCGTTCATTTAACCGGACACGAGAATGGATTAATAGCCACTAGAATAATTAAAACAGGGGTGAAATTATGTACAAGGACACTTGGTATAATTGATAACAAAATATTAAAACCTTGGGTTACACTCAGTCGACATCCTGGTGTAATTATTAAACAAAGTATTAAAATCTTGTTACAGTTTAAGTCCCCAATTAGTTGGAATATTTAACTTCGGGTATAAGGATAATTTGACGAGGACACTCGCACTTTATATTTATGACTGATGGACTGTTATGGACAAAAACCAGACGGACATATTAAATAATCCAGGACAAAGGTCAATTAACCCATGGGCATAACACTAAAATCAACACGTCAAACATCATGATTACGGAAGTTTAAATAAGCATAATTCTTTTATTTCATATTTAATTTCCTTTATTTTATATTTAATTGCACTTCTAATTATAGCACTTTTATTTATTGTTATTTAATTGCACTTTTAATTATCGTACTTTTTAATTATCGCAAGTTTATTTTATCGCACTTTTATTATTCGCAATTTCGTTATCGTTATTTACTTTACGCTTTAAATTAAGTCTTGTATTTATTTATTATTTTACATTTGGTTTTAACTGCGACTAAAGTTTTAAAATCGACAAACAGGTCATTAAACGGTAAAAACCCCCCTTTATAATAAAAATATTACTTATATATATATTTGCATTTTTATAAAAGTAAACTAATATAGCGTTAAGCTTTGTTTAAAGATTTTTCCTGTGGAACGAACCGGACTTACTAAAAACTACACTACTGTACGATTAGTTACACTGCCTATAAGTGTTGTTGCAAGGTTTAAGCATATCCATTCTATAAATAAATAAATATCTTGTGTAAAATTGTATCGTATTTAATAGTATTTTCTTGTAAAATTTAATAGTATTTCGTACACCCCGCTGCACACATCAAGTATTTTTGGCGCCGCTGCCGGGAAACTCTTAAACGCCGGAAGCGCAACGCTAATATAAAGAAAAAAAAAGATTTTTAGTTTACTTTTATTAAAATTCGTTTTTATAAAAATACGTTTTAAATATTCGAAAATATAAAAAGAAAAACAAAACTATAAGTATTTTTAAGATTTTGTTAAATATTTAAGTTTTATAAAGTTTCTTTATTTTTATATAAGTTTTATTTAAGTATTTTGTTTTTATTTAAAACATATAAAAAAATATATATATATAAATCTAGTTTTAAGATTTTTATTTATAAAATTATAAAGTAGTTCTATTTTTATTCTAATTTTTAAAATATAAGTTTTTATTATATAAAAATTTTAGATTATAAAACAGAAAATATAAAATAGAAAATATAACATAAAAAAAAAACGCGTCAAATTTAAAACTGTACCAGAGTTGAATTTTGGAACCCCGCGACTCGCGGGGTTTGCTGCTTGAAATACCGCAACTCGCGGAGCTACCCTGACACCGACAGAAACCCTAATCTGCATTTAATTACGGGTAATTATTAATTATTATTATTATTAACCCTAATTAATTATTATTATTATAATTAGTTTTACTTTTTATTTAATTTATATTTTAGTTAAATTAGTTTAATTAAATTGTAAAATTAATAGTTTTAATAAATAAATAATATAAAAATAATATTTTTATAAAAATTGTACTTTTTACAACTTTTTGTATATTTTTATATTTTGTCCCTTTTCAATCGTTTTAACGTAATATTTGTTTTTTTAGCTCATATTTAGTTTTAAACTTAGTTTTTGCCATAGTTATTTTTACTTCTAGATTTTTAGGCTTTGCCGTAAAATCCCTTAAGTGCTTTTTCTTTAGACGAAGATTTAGGTGCTTTAGAATTTTGCGACGCCTTTTTAAGTTTTAGTTTCTTTTTAAGTTATTTCCATTTGGGATTTAGTTTTTCCTGTAAGCTTTAATATTTTTAGACGACTTTTACCTATGTATCAATTATCATTCCAATTAGTAATCTCAATTTGCGATTATAATTTTAAGTTAGTTGTAGTAATAAGGTTAGGTTAGTCAAGTGTTTTTAAGTGTTATAAGTTTCTTTTATTTTTCCGTCACCTTTTATTTGTCAACCATTTTTCTTTTTTCGACCTTTTTCTGACGCGCTCTTTTTCTTTCTTATTTCTCGCTATTCTAGTTTTAGGACATAGATTTTTATTCTACTTCTTATCTAAATTTCTTAAAATTACGAAAATTTATTTTAAGTGGTTAAATTGATAGACATCAAAATTTTCTGGTTCGTAGTAATAGTTGGATTTGTACGTGGACCGGGTTATTGGAGCCAAACAGTCCTCAATTATATTGAGACCAAACGAATCCTGCCCCTCTGTTGCATCTTTTGGCTATTCGAAACGTGGGCAAAATCAGAAAAGTCTATTGATTAGATAACTTATTATAATTTTTCTTTCCTTTTAAAAACTAATAGGATATTCAGTGAATGCACCGAGCAAGACGTTCACCACCTTTTGTACGTTCACCACCTGTAACTAGATCAAGACATTTAGCAAATATTACCACCGTTGATTTTTCTTTAGAATCGTCATCCAGTCGACCAAGTACTCCAGTTCAAATTTCCGATAATCCATTTTTTGAACCCGACCTCACAATTGAGAATCCGGAGAATATTCAGGAACGATTCATAGATCCTGAACCATTAAACTTTCCTCCGGAACCACCAATCATTCAAACAGAGATTGTTGAGGAACGAACCATTAAATCAGAATCCTCTAGTGATTCCGATTCAACAAATTCAATTATGGAGAATCTGGAACCTTTAAGTATGGAAGACCGAATGAGAGCTAAACGCACTGGCCAAGGTCACGCAATTACTCATCCAGACATTAATGCGCCAGATTATGAAATCAAAGGACAAATTCTACACATGGTGACTAATCAATGCCAATTTAGTGGTGCGCCGAAGGAAGATCCAAATGAACATTTACGTACCTTTAATATTATCTGCACACTATTTAAAATCCGAGAAGTGGAGGATGAACAGATATATCTCATGTTATTTCCCTGGACTTTAAAGGGATAAGCCAAAGATTGGTTGGAATCGTTACCTGAAGGGGCGATTGATACATGGGACGTTTTAGTTGAAAAATTTCTTAAACAATTCTTTCCGGCATCTAAAGCCGTAAGACTTCAAGCAGAAATTGTTACGTTTACACAGAAGCCGAATGAAACTCTATATGAGGGGTGGACTAGATTTGGAAAGTTGTTAAGAGGATGTCCGCAACATGGTTTAGACACCTGTCAAATAGTATAAATATTCTACCAAGGATGCGACATCACTACAAGGAAAGACATAGATATAGCAGCTGGTGGTTCTATTATGAAGAAAACCGAAACTGATGCTTACAAAATTATTGATAACACTGCTTCCCACTCACATGAGTGGCACCAAGAAAAAGATATCGTTAGATCATCTAAAGCAGCTAGAGCCGATTCTAGCCATGACTTAGATTCCATTTCCGCAAAGATAGATGCTGTCGAGAGACGAATGGAAAAGATGACTAAAGATATTCACTCAATACGAATTAGTTGTGAGCAGTGTGGAGGACCACATTTGACAAAAGATTGTCTCAGTATTGAATTAACAATAGAACAAAGAGAGAATATTTCATATATAAACCAAAGACCTGGAAATAATTATCAGAATAATTATCAACCGCCAAGACCAATTTACAATCAAAACCAGAATTATAACCGAAATATTCCATACAACAACCAACAAGGTCCTAGCAATCAACATGTAGTGACCCGAACTTTTCCATGTTTATATATATTAATTGAGATTAATATTTACATGATTAAATGTTTCCAACATGTTAAGCAATCAAACTTGTTAAGACTTGATTAATTGAAATATGTTTCATATAGACAATTGACCACCCAAGTTGACCGGTGATTCACGAACGTTAAAACTTGTAAAAACTATACGATGACATATATATGGTTATATATATAGTTAACATGTTTTTATTATAAGTATGTATCTCATTAGGTATTTTAACAATGAGTTATATACATAAAAATGAGACTATTAATTTAAGAAACTCAAAAACGATATATATAACGATTATCGTTATAACAACGTCTTACTAGGTACATATGAATCATATTAAGATATTGATACACTTGGTTAATTATGTTAAATGATAAGTAAATATATTATTAAGTGTATTAACAATGAAATACATATGTAAAAATAAGACTACTAACTTAATGATTTCGAAACGAGACATATATGTAACGATTATCGTTGTAACGACATTTAACTGTATATACATCATACTGAGATATATTATATATCATAATATCATGATAATATAACAATTTAACATCTCATTTGTTATAATAAACAATGGGTTAACAACATTCAACAAGATCGTTAACCTAAAGGTTTCAAAACAACATTTACATGTAACGATTAACGATGACTTAACGACTCAGTTAAAATGTATATACATGTAGTGTTTTAATATGTATTCATACACTTTTGAAAGACTTCAAGACACTTATCAAAATACTTCTACTTAACAAAAATGCTTACAATTACATCCTCGTTCAGTTTCATCAACAATTCTACTCGTATGCACCCGTATTCGTACTCGTACAATGCACAGCTTTTAGATGTATGTACTATTGGTATATACACTCCAATGATCAGCTCTTAGCAGCCCATGTGAGTCACCTAACACATGTGGGAACCATCATTTGGCAACTAGCATGAAATATCTCATAAAATTACAAAAAATATGAGTAATCATTCATGACTTATTTACATGAAAACAAAATTACATATCCTTTATATCTAATCCATACACCAACGACCAAAAACACCTACAAACACTTTCATTCTTCAATTTTATTCATCTAATTGATCTCTCTCAAGTTCTATCTTCAAGTTCTAAGTGTTCTTCATATATTTTACAAGTTCTAGTTACATAAAATCAAGAATACTTTCAAGTTTGCTAGCTCACTTCCAATCTTGTAAGGTGATCATCCAACCTCAAGAAATCTTTGTTTCTTACAGTAGGTTATCATTCTAATACAAGGTAATAATCATATTCAAACTTTGGTTCAATTTCTATAACTATAACAATCTTATTTCAAGTGATGATCTTACTTGAACTTGTTTTCGTGTCATGATTCTGCTTCAAGAACTTCGAGCCATCCAAGGATCCGTTGAAGCTAGATCCATTTTTCTATTTTCCAGTAGGTTTATCCAAGGAACTTAAGGTAGTAATGATGTTCATAACATCATTCGATTCATACATATAAAGCTATCTTATTCGAAGGTTTAAACTTGTAATCACTAGAACATAGTTTAGTTAATTCTAAACTTGTTCGCAAAAAAAAGTTAATCCTTCTAACTTGAATTTTAAAATCAACTAAACACATGTTCTATATCTATATGATATGCTAACTTAATGATTTAAAACCTGGAAACACGAAAAACACCGTAAAACCGGATTTACGCCGTCGTAGTAACACCGCGGGCCGTTTTGGGTTAGTTAATTAAAAACTATGATAAACTTTGATTTAAAAGTTGTTATTCTGAGAAAATGATTTTTATTATGAACATGAAACTATATCCAAAAATTATGGTTAAACTCAAAGTGGAAGTATGTTTTCTAAAATGGTCATCTAGACGTCGTTCTTTCGACTGAAATGACTACCTTTACAAAAACGACTTGTAACTTATTTTTTCGACTATAAACCTATACTTTTTCTGTTTAGATTCATAAAATAGAGTTCAATATGAAACCATAGCAATTTGATTCACTCAAAACGGATTTAAAATGAAGAAGTTATGGGTAAAACAAGATTGGATAATTTTTCTCATTTTAGCTACGTGAAAATTGGTAACAAATCTATTCCAACCATAACTTAATCAACTTGTATTGTATATTATGTAATCTTGAGATACCATAGACACGTATACAATGTTTCGACCTATCATGTCGACACATCTATATGTATTTCGGAACAACCATAGACACTCTATATGTGAATGTTGGAGTTAGCTATACAGGGTTGAGGTTGATTCCAAAATATATATAGTTTGAGTTGTGATCAATACTGAGATACGTATACACTGGGTTGTGGATTGATTCAAGATAATATTTATCAATTTATTTCTGTACATCTAACTGTGGACAACTAGTTGTAGGTTACTAACGAGGACAGCTGACTTAATAAACTTAAAACATCAAAATATATTAAAAGTGTTGTAAATATATTTTGAACATACTTTGATATATATGTATATATTGTTATAGGTTCATGAATCAACCAGTGGCCAAGTCTTACTTCCCGACGAAGTAAAAATCTGTGAATGTGAGTTATAGTCCCACTTTTAAAATCTAATATTTTTGGGATGAGAATACATGCAGGTTTTATAAATGATTTACAAAATAGACACAAGTACGTGAAACTACATTCTATGGTTGAATTATCGAAATCGAATATGCCCCTTTTTATTAAGTCTGGTAATCTAAGAATTAGGGAACAGACACCCTAATTGACGCGAATCCTAAAGATAGATCTATTGGGCCTAACAAACCCCATCCAAAGTACCGGATGCTTTAGTACTTCGAAATTTATATCATATCCGAAGGGTGTCCCGGAATGATGGGGATATTCTTATATATGCATCTTGTTAATGTCGGTTACCAGGTGTTCACCATATGAATGATTTTTATCTCTATGTATGGGATGTGTATTGAAATATGAAATCTTGTGGTCTATTATTATGATTTGATATATATAGGTTAAACCTATAACTCACCAACATTTTTGTTGACGTTTTAAGCATGTTTATTCTCAGGTGATTATTAAGAGCATACTTAAATAAGGACGAGATTTGGAGTCCATGCTTGTATGATATTGTGTAAAAACTGCATTCAAGAAACTTATTTTGTTGTAACATATTTGTATTGTAAACCATTATGTAATGGTCGTGTGTAAACAGGATATTTTAGATTATCATTATTTGATAATCTACGTAAAGCTTTTTAAAACCTTTATCTATGAAATAAAGGTTATGGTTTGTTTTAAAAATGAATGCAGTCTTTGAAAAACGTCTCATATAGAGGTCAAAACCTCGCAACGAAATCAATTAATATGGAACGTTTTTAATCAATAAGAACGGGACATTTCAGTTGGTATCCGAGCGTTGGTCTTAGAGAACCAGAATTTTGCATTAGTGTGTCTTATCGAGTTTGTTAGGATGCATTAGTGAGTCTGGACTTCGACCGTGTTTACTTGAAAAATGATTGCTTAACAAATTTTGTTGGAAACTATATATTTTTAACATGTGAATATTATGTGATATATTAATCTCTTAACGCGTTTGATATTATGTGATAGATGTCTACCTCTAGAACAAGTCCCATTGACTCACCTAATAATAATGAAGAGTCAAATGTAAATTTGAATGATTCATGGACTGATTCACAAGTTCCCGAAGAGGAACCGGAAGAAGAGTCGGAACCGGAAGAAGAATCGGAACCGGAAGAAGAATCGGAACCGGATGAAGAAGTAGAATCGGTGGGGGAAATAATAAAACGGTTAAGTAAAAGAAAATCCTCAACCAACCGACCAAGGTTAATTATGGTCAATGGTGTTTCCGCCAAGGAAACAAAATATTGGGAGGATTACCAATTCTCCGATGAATCGGATTCCGACGAGAATTCCGATGATGTTATTGAAATTACCCCAACTGAATTTAAAAAGGCAAAAGAAAATAATAAGGGAAAGGGCATAAAAATAGAGAAATCTAATTCCAACCCCGATGAACTTTATATGTATCGTCAACCCCCGAAGTCCTTAAGTTGTAACAATGACCCGGGAACCTCTAAACCACCAGGTTTTTCTAAACCGTTGTGGAAAATGACAGTTAGTATTAGGGGAACATCATATATCCCTAGAAACTTGTCAAAACGAACCAAAACCGAAGAAGAAGAAACGAGCGAGTCGGAATAAGATAGTTGTATTCGTGTGGTGTAATATATGTAATATAGTGTTCTTATGCTTTATGATATATGTAAAAATTGCTTGTATTAATAAGTATTTTTTTATGAATCTAACTCTTGTCTATTTTACAGTTTAAAAACACAAAATGGATAGACAACCCAATTTTTTAAGAGACCTACCCGGAGACATGATTGATGAAATCTTGTCTAGAGTCGGCCAGAATTCCTCGGCACAACTATTTAAGGCGAGATCAGTTTGTAAGACATTCGAAGAACGTTCCAAGAATGTCTTGGTTTATAAGAGACTTTCGTTTGAAAGATGGGGGATATCACATTGGGAAACCCATAAGTTACGATGTGTTTACTTTGACGCATATATTGCGGGGAACCCAAATGCTATTTTACGCAACGGGTTAAGAAATTATTTGGACTCAATATATCCGAATATTGGACTTCGTAATTTAGAAAAAGCGGCTAACATGCAACATAAAGAAGCATGTTATGCTTACGGATTAGTAATGTTCGCTTCTCACCAAAGTGAGAACAAGAACATCGGGCTACAACTATTAAACAAAACTTTTCCACAAGTGACGGAGTCGGTAATTGGGGTAAGAAATGAGGTTTTTAGATTATTACGGGACTGTTGGACATTACGTAACCCTCGTCCCTTTGACGACGTTACAACACGCTGTCTTATCAACGGCCATAACGGTTATGTTCCACAAGACCAAGGATGGGAAGTAATCCTAGTAAAACCAGAATGCATGACTTGTTTCTGGACGTATGAATTACGTGTCTTTATTGTGACGACCCGGAAATTTCCGAACAAATTTAAACTTTAATCTTTATATTATTTCGACACGATAAGCAAAGTGGTTAAGTTAAATCTCAAACATTTTAAATTTATGTTCATACATTCATTCAACCTCGACTAAGTTCCAACGATTCACGAACCATTAAACGAATATGATTATATATGTATATGTGTATATATATTATAATTTGAAACGTAAACAAAATACTAGATTACATGATTACATTTGTTTCAAAATGTTTATCGATGGACTTAGAAGATAAGCTCAAATGATTGAATTATCAGATACATTGAATTATGATTTAGGAGTCTCGGTTGAGAGGTCCACATTGATTTGAGAAATCTTTCACTTTTAACCATATTCAGAAAATGGTAAAGTGATTTACGAGTAAGAACAAATTGTCAATCATTGAGAGTTAGACAAAGGATAGTGGAAGATTGAATTTCATAAAACTTGATTGATCTATTTTCAAATGTACGAAAACTCTTTACGATATAATAGAACTCGAATATTTAAGATGTCTTTGATTGAATAATGTGAGATGGAATATTGGTTGTTAAATATAAAGATAACCTACTACGTGTATTAAAAAAAACGTATTTAAGAATATTGAAGATACATATATAGTTTCAAATTAAGTAACACTTGATTCAATTGATATTTAGATATGTCATCTAGGACGTTTGATAAATGTTGGTGCATAAGTGGATTACGCCAAATTAAGTTTTAAAAGTATAAACGATACGTGTTATATTATTTTCTAAACGAAATTTAAAACGAACTTTGAAATATAATTAAGTTTTGAAAAATTAAATATTATATCATTACATAAATATTTTTTTCATTACTTATGATATGTACAAGATTATATTTTAAAATGAAAATATATATATATATATTAATTTAGTCATAAAGTGTCCCGATTTAAAATAATATATATTGATAAACAACGAGTCACTGAATTATAGAAGCAAATGACCACAACGCTCAATTTTATAAAGTTACATTTTTATAAAGTAATTTATTAATGAAGAAGTCTATTTTTTTGTAAAAGGTACACGTCGCGTAACGTAAAAGGCTAGTTTTCTAAACGTACGAAAGTGCGCTCGAAAAACCGAAAGTAGTACATGAGTCGTGAGACCACGACCGTGTCATTTTTGTAAAATTTATATTTTTACCATGAGCGTAAATATAATATAATATTTAATTAATCCTAAAGATTAAATATAATAAATATTAAATAATATATATATAAGTTACGTATATCATGTAATGAATTAAGAAAGTGTCGGCAAGGTGAGGGGTAGGTGGTGCACATTCTTTAAATTGAGCGAATTGTAGTTTTCATTCATTCAATTCATTTCGTTGTCTCTCGAGCTCTTTCTCTCTATATATATTTACTTATATTATTATTATTATTATTATTATTATTATTATTATTATTATTATTATTATTATTATTATTATTATTATTATTATTATTATTATTATTATTATTATTATTATTATTAAGATTATTAATATTAATCTTATTGTTATTAGTATTAGTATTATTAGGAGTGATAATATTAGTATTATACATAAAATAATACGACGAGGTTCTGCCCAAATGTTTTTCAAAACTGGTTAAGAAGTAGGATAGGGCTAAGGAAATTATGGGTTATAGCTATGGAGGTTATGAGTATGGATCACGGGTATGCTCGTGAGGTCAATCTAGTATTTATCATCTCCGTTGCGTTTACGTACCTTTCCTGCAATATTGAATCTCAATATTGATACGTGAGTACTCATAATTTAATTTTTACATACTGATAGTGTATCCCTGACTAGTGCTCGAGAAAATAGGATTATGCATGCTTGTACTTTTGATATTGCCCTTAGATAGGTTATGTTGAATCTTGAATTAATTACATCTGCGGTTGAGATAAGATATAAGATATGCATGTCATTGGAAAGCTAGCGAAAAATTAAAAACTTTTCATTTAGATATCGAATGGATTCGATGAACGGTTAGAAAGTTATGAAATAAACGAATTGTATAATTAATTTCGTAATTAAAATTGCTGATGATAATTAGTGAACTAATTTTCTGGGTTATAAAAAGTGGTTATTTAGATCCTACTCGTCGAGTAGATGAATTTTCATATAAAGCACGTCTCGTTTCGTTGAACGGTTGTCAAGTTATGGACAAAAGAAGTTTTGCAAATTTTGATGAAATGTCGAAAAGGGAACTGAAATTCTCGCTGGTCTGCGTTGTTTCAGATTTAAGAAAAAATACCACTGAATTCTTTGCTGTAAGGTCTAACAAATGACTCTGGCCGTTTGTCAATTCGAGTCTCGACAATTTTTCTAAAAATCGTCAAAGTTGACTGTTTGGTCACATTTTAAAATTCTGAAAAGAGCTGAAACTTTTTATTTAAAAATGTCAGTTTTGTAGCAGTTGTCATTGTCGGCCTGATGTGTATTTACTTTAGCCAAAAATCATGTTATATCTTTGTGGTAACGAGAATTTGCAGGATTTGACCGTTTGTCAATCCGAGTTTCGAGGAATTTTCTAAAAATCTCCAAAGTAGGCTACTCGGTCACTTTTGTAAATTTATTAAAGCTGAAAAATTAACTTTGAAACGCCGAAACCGCGTTGGCAACTACGAGTTGTCTAGGTTTAGTTTATTTCTGTAACATTTATGCTTAATCTTTTTGGTAATGTGTAACTTTTATCTTTGGTCGTTTATCAATCGGAGCTCCGATAATTTTTCTAAAAATCGCTGAAGTGGCCGTTTAGTCATGTTTGACCAAAAAAAAAAAAAAAAAAAAAAAAAAAAATCCTTTTTGTATAAGTTATTGTATTTTTGCATGCGACCTCGTTTTTACTTTAACCTTGGACTTTTGACTTTGAACTTTGACTTTTCCCGTTAACTTTTCAGTTAATTTTTTTGTGTTGACTTTCTCTAAAAACTAAAATACTATTTTATGATAATGAAAACATTTGTGTTACGTTGTTTCACACGTCACCTTTTACTAGAATTTTAACTGAGCATGAGTAATATAACATGTTACTATACTGTTGAGTCAGACTCGAGCATTAGGATTGTGGTACACTATGACTTGACTTAATTTGTTAGACTAATATTGACCAATATATATAAATATATATAATTAATATAGGTTCGTGAATCCAAGGCCAACCTTACATTTGTTCAATGATGTTATATGTATTTTTACTACAAAATACAGTATGGTGAGTTTCATTTGCCTTTTTACCCTTTATATTTTTGGGACTGAGAATACATGCGCTTTTATAAATGTTTGACGAAATAGACACAAGTAATTGAAACTACATTCTATGGTTGAATTATCGAAATCGAATATGCCCCTTTTTATTAAAGTTTGGTAATCTAAGAATTAGGGAACAGACACCCTAATTGACGCGAATCCTAAAGATAGATCTATTGGGCCTAACAAACCCCATCCAAAGTACCGGATGCTTTAGTACTTCGAAATTTATATCATGTCCGAAGGAGGATCCCGGAATGATAGGGGATATTCTTATATGTATCTAGTTAATGTCGGTTACCAGGTGTTCACCATATGAATGATTATTTTTGTCTCTATGCATGGGACGTATATTTATGAGAATTGAAAATGAAATTCTTGTGGTCTATTAAAATGATGGAAATAAATGATTATGATAAACTAATGAACTCACCAACCTTTTGGTTGACACTTTAAAGCATGTTTATTCTCAGGTGTTAAAGAAATCTTCCGCTGTGCATTTGCTCATTTTAAAGATATTACTTGGAGTCTTTCATAGCATATTTCGAAGAACGTTGCATTCGAGTCATTGAGTTCATCAAAGATTAATATTAAATCAATTTATAGTTAGATAGTGGATATTATGAAATGGTATGCATGCCTGTCAATTTTCGATGTAAAGAAAGATTGTCTTTTAAAAACGAATGCAATGTTTGTAAAATGTATCATATAGAGGTCAAATACCTCGCAATGTAATCAACTATTGTGAATCGTTTATAATGTATATGAACGGGTCCTTTCAGTTGGTATCAGAGCGGTGGTCTTAGCGAACCAGGTCTGCATTAGTGTGTCTAACTGATAAATCGATATGATGCATTAGTGAGTCTGGACTTCGACCGTGTCTGCATGTCAAAAGTTTTGCTTATCATTTTGTGTCGAAAATTAACTACTTATCATCCTCAGGAAATTACCTGCTTATCATTTTTAGTCTAAGACACGTCTTGCTGCATTGATTGCATGAATAGTGTATAGACAAAAATTCATATCTTAGCATATCTGCTAAATCATATCTTATCGTATCTGTTACTTTAAACTTTGCCTGACGTATCCCGCAAAGTCCTCCGTAATCTACGAATCTTTTGATATATATATATATATATATATATATATATATATATATATATATATATATATATATATATATATATATATATATATATATATATATATATATATATATATATATATATATATATATATATATATTCTATGTAATTAGAATACCATCCGTTAGCCAAAATCATTTCATATAGAAAAAAAAAATCCTTTATCCAATCGTACGAAATTTAATTCGTCATCAGTTCAAGTCACTCAGATTCCGAAATGGAATCCCATTCAAGCTCCAAAAGCAGTGTGACCGGAATAGATCAACCAATCAGTCATCACTTATTCTGGATGAATTGGGGATGGGTTCGTAGCCTCCTCAATCATTGGAGAGAAGAAGAAGGTGATCCCTTTCATCCACCACATTGCCCTCTTGACGAAGAACCTGAAGCACTTACTGGCGAACCTGTCCGAAACACCATGTTCTCGCTCATTTCTAGAGTATCTCATCACGATTATATATTACATAAAATTTTAGATTTTATTTATCCGCTCGTCCAAACCGACAATCACCCCGGTGTAATAGAAGAAGTCAACGGCCTTCGCGCTCGGGTAGTGGCTTTGGAGAATATGGTGCAGAGATTACAAACACCAGCAGTAGCATCAGCAGCATAACCAGTACCACCATCATCAACGCCAACAGTACCATTACCACCTCCAACCACAACCGCGTCGTAAACCTCAACTTCACAATCTGTCCCACGAGCATCAACGTCATACGCACCATAGATACCAAGGAGTACCAACAACAATAACTGACGAAGTATTAATTCATAACTTCATTGGAGAAACATTCCGCGGCGATTATGTAATCTCTAAAGTCTTAGAGATTATCTAATCTAGCCCTAACCATAAATCAGTTAAGTGAACCAAAATGATAGAAGGAAGAGTAGAAACCCTGACAAAAATGGTGTGTGATTAACAAGCTAAACTTTCTTTACCAACAGCATCAACAGTACCGTCAGCGTTATCAGCATCGTCAGTATAGTCAACATCCGAATCAACAACACCGATAACATCACAAACTCTGTCAGTTCAAGAATCACTGTGGACATCATTACGAATCAATAATGTGCATATTGTATCAACGAGTTATGAAGAATTAACTCATTCCCTCTGAAGAAATTATATGTATATTATATATATAAATATATATATATATATATATATATATATATATATATATATATATATATATATATATATATATATATATATATATATATATATATATATATATATATATATATATATATATTGAAATAAATCTTTCCGTGCTAAGCTATTGTGTGTGAATCTTAACTACTCGGTTAATTCATATTACAAATATACAATAATGTACGTCCTTCGACTGCAACTTAACCAGCGTTAACTACAATCTCTGTCGCAATTCAACAAATTCCAATTCATAATAAATCAAGTATATATTTGATTTTACACTTTCATCGTCGATGTACCCGAAACTTTTCAGATAACATCATTCGTACTTTGCGAAATTCACAAGAATTCCACGAACCGAACATCATACATCAACAAATAACGAAGTATTGATTCACAATTTCAATGTCATTAAAGAAGTACTGCGTAAAAGTTATGTACTTTTTAAAGCCTTTAGGGATTATTCAATTCTAGTTTCAACCGTAAATCAAATGAGTTTAATTTAACATTAACTCATTAAATCTATGTTACATCTGAAGAAAAATACATATATATATTTTCATAAAGACTGTAATAAAATTCTTTTGCACAAAATATTAATTGTGAAATTTTTTTTAACGGGTAGGTAATACCCGAGAGATATATAAATTCACAAATAATATGTTACATTCTTCGAATCTGATTCAGCAAATCATCCATTATACTCTCTACTTTCACAACAATATACTTTCTTTTATAGAAATCAAAACAACCATACTCATTCAAAATTTAATTACATATTCTGATTTTGAAATCTCAAAATTCAACTCGAGATATGACCAAAATCATCACTCTTAGATCCTTACATCTTTCACAAGCTATATTTTGACTTCAAAACTGTGTTAGAACATCAAATGTATGTTAACGATTACAATCTGTGTTCAAACCCTTCAAAAATTTCTGAAGACACTTCGAATGATGAGCAATCGAGATGATGATCCAACCACATGTTACCCACAGTTATGTACCCGAAAAACTCTTGAAACCAAAGTAAAAGTTTAAACAACGTATCCACGTCAGATTCTTTGGCATTTATTAGCAAAAATAACTTTGCGACTCCTATTCAAAGTAGCCAGTTTTGTCACAGCTCCAACAAGTCAACTTCGACTCTTCAGTCAGACTAACCTTATTATAAACTTGAGATATACACCATCGTTACCAGAGAACCTTTTACATTCCACCACATTATTAGCAGATGTACCAACAACTTCATTACCCTTTGACTTTAGCCTCTCCAAAAAGTCATTATAATTATGTATTGAAACCCCATCATGTACTCATCCGCGTCTTGTAACAAGAATTGCCATGCCAATTACCGGGAATCAGCAATCAGCATTTTAAAATCTCGCAGCATTCTACTTCAACAGTTATATGTACAAATATAACGTCTATCTTCAAGACTTACAGACTGCGAATGTGAAGTTTCTGAAAAACACCCCAATCTACGAATTAGATCTCCGAATTTTGGAAAAGCGGAATAAAGCAGCAGAAACTGTTGACAATAGTAACAGTAAAAAGTTTGAAGATAAAGAATAATGTGTTGGCAAAGCTCAGAAAAAGAGAAGAATTGAAACCGAAAAACGAATTGAGCAAAGTAAGAAGAAAGCTATAGACAAATCACAAAGACGAAACCTGCCTTCAAAGAATCCAAATGATTCAGTGTTTGTTGAAGTCATTAACGAATACTTTGCTTCTGACTCTAAATCCTTGTGGACGATATTCTTCATCATCCTCTAATCTTAGATATTGTAAGATATCATCATATCTTTCATTATAAATATCCTCCATATTTCTGAAGATAATTCCATAATTATTCTTATATGAAATCAATTATCTATTCGCGTTATCTGTATTACATCATAAAAGAAACTATTTTAGTTTCTAAACTTCTGAAATCTGCAAGTTTAAAATGAGAATATTTTGAAGTAGTGTTGGAAGCTGATGCATGAGTTAGTATAATATAATG
Source organism: Rutidosis leptorrhynchoides (assembly GCF_046630445.1). NCBI lineage: Eukaryota > Viridiplantae > Streptophyta > Magnoliopsida > Asterales > Asteraceae > Rutidosis > Rutidosis leptorrhynchoides. The sequence continues at coordinate 78,732,097 of NC_092343.1, read as the reverse complement.
ACACTTGATCAATGTGATTATATTACAGTAATTCATGCTGAGTTTCTAAATGGAACGTGATGATTCACAGATCATAACGTCATCATGTGCCATGTTACACGACCCTTGTATTCTAATTAACTTCTAATATATCAAGAAAAATATTTTTCTTGATGATTCGGTCTTTTCCCAGGTATTCTGGAAATTTGACAAATCAAGATCGTGCCATTACCATTTCTTTCTTAGAACATTAACAATGTTCATTTCAAAATTCATATCTGCGAATTCTGGACCATTACAAGCGGTGCTTAAACGCAAGAAGAAGAAACGAAGGGACAAAGATCTGAAATGGAAATTGGGGTATAAATCGCAGCAAATAAAAGAAAGCATTAACTGGAGATGACAATGATTATGGGAGACAGAAGCAGAGACATCGAAATATAATAGGAGATATAAAACCCGACAACCAACCAGAAATTACAAACCGTGTATATCAATACGTATTGCAACGTAAAGGCAGGGGAGAATTAACAAAACTATAACCCCAAGGTAAAAGTAGAAATAAGCAAAATCCTTCGGTGGTAAATGAAAAAGGAGAATGACAGATATGAAAGTTAGGAGTATATCAAGGATCAGAACAGGATGGAGCATATTGACGAATGTTTTAAAGTAGGAATTGAGGGAGAAATAATGGAAAGTGTAAGTTAAAAGGAAACGAAGGAGGTAGATTTATAGTAACATATCCGACGAAGAAATCAAGATGTATTATCGCATTAAATTGAAGCGGATCCTAATTTCCGTAATCGACGAAAAAAAAAAATCAAATCTTGTATAGATTACAAAGATTTTCTTTAATCCAAAGATCAACCGGGATGACGTCAAAAGATAGGGCAAATCTCTATTATCTCATTTCATTCTTTTACGATAGCTTCATTCATACGGTTCAAGAAGTCAAATTATTCTATCCATATTTCCAAATCATGATAAAACTCTATGTATCAGCTTATATTTGTCATAATAACATTCTCATTGTTAGCCATGACGACCTCTATCAAATTTCGGGGACGAAATTTCTTTAACGGGTAGGTACTGTGACGACCCGGAAATTTCCGAACAAATTTAAACTTTAATCTTTATATTATTTCGACACGATAAGCAAAGTGGTTAAGTTAAATCTCAAACATTTTAAATTTATGTTCATACATTCATTCAACCTCGACTAAGTTCCAACGATTCACGAACCATTAAACGAATATGATTATATATGTATATGTGTATATATATTATAATTTGAAACGTAAACAAAATACTAGATTACATGATTACATTTGTTTCAAAATGTTTATCGATGGACTTAGAAGATAAGCTCAAATGATTGAATTATCAGATACATTGAATTATGATTTAGGAGTCTCGGTTGAGAGGTCCACATTGATTTGAGAAATCTTTCACTTTTAACCATATTCGGAAAATGGTAAAGTGATTTACGAGTAAGAACAAATTGTCAATCATTGAGAGTTAGACAAAGGATAGTGGAAGATTGAATTTCATAAAACTTGATTGATCTATTTTCAAATGTACGAAAACGCTTTACGATATAATAGAACTCGAATATTTAAGATGTCTTTGATTGAATAATGTGAGATGGAATATTGGTTGTTAAATATAAAGATAACCTACTACGTGTATTAAAAAAAACGTATTTAAGAATATTGAAGATACATATATAGTTTCAAATTAAGTAACACTTGATTCAATTGATATTTAGATATGTCATCTAGGACGTTTGATAAATGTTGGTGCATAAGTGGATTACGCCAAATTAAGTTTTAAAAGTATAAACGATACGTGTTATATTATTTTCTAAACGAAATTTAAAACGAACTTTGAAATATAATTAAGTTTTGAAAAATTAAATATTATATCATTACATAAATATTTTTTTCATTACTTATGATATGTACAAGATTATATTTTAAAATGAAAATATATATATATATATATATATTAATTTAGTCATAAAGTGTCCCGATTTAAAATAATATATATTGATAAACAACGAGTCACTGAATTATAGAAGCAAATGACCACAACGCTCAATTTTATAAAGTTACATTTTTATAAAGTAATTTATTAATGAAGAAGTCTATTTTTTTGTAAAAGGTACACGTCGCGTAACGTAAACGGCTAGTTTTCTAAACGTACGAAAGTGCGCTCGAAAAACCGAAAGTAGTACATGAGTCGTGAGACCACGACCGTGTCATTTTTGTAAAAATTATATTTTTACCATGAGCGTAAATATAATATAATATTTAATTAATCCTAAAGATTAAATATAATAAATATTAAATAATATATATATAAGTTACGTATATCATGTAATGAATTAAGAAAGTGTCGGCAAGGTGAGGGGTAGGTGGTGCACATTCTTTAAATTGAGCGAATTGTAGTTTTCATTCATTCAATTCATTTCGTTGTCTCTCGAGCTCTTTCTCTCTATATATATTTACTTATATTATTATTATTATTATTATTATTATTATTATTATTATTATTATTATTATTATTATTATTATTATTATTATTATTATTATTATTATTATTATTATTATTATTATTATTATTAAGATTATTAATATTAATCTTATTGTTATTAGTATTAGTATTATTAGGAGCGATAATATTAGTATTATACATAAAATAATACGACGAGGTTCTGCCCAAATGTTTTTCAAAACTGGTTAAGAAGTAGGATAGGGCTAAGGAAATTATGGGTTATAGCTATGGAGGTTATGGGTATGGATCACGGGTATGCTCGTGAGGTCAATCTAGTATTTATCATCTCCGTTGCGTTTACGTACCTTTCCTGCAATATTGAATCTCAATATTGATACGTGAGTACTCATAATTTAATTTTTACATACTGATAGTGTATCCCTGACTAGTGCTCGAGAAAATAGGATTATGCATGCTTGTACTTTTGATATTGCCCTTAGATAGGTTATGTTGAATCTTGAATTAATTACATCTGCGGTTGAGATAAGATATAAGATATGCATGTCATTGGAAAGCTAGCGAAAAATTAAAAACTTTTCATTTAGATATCGAATGGATTCGATGAACGGTTAGAAAGTTATGAAATAAACGAATTGTATAATTAATTTCGTAATTAAAATTGCTGATGATAATTAGTGAACTAATTTTCTGGGTTATAAAAAGTGGTTATTTAGATCCTACTCGTCGAGTAGATGAATTTTCATATAAAGCACGTCTCGTTTCGTTGAACGGTTGTCAAGTTATGGACAAAAGAAGTTTTGCAAATTTTGATGAAATGTCGAAAAGGGAACTGAAATTCTCGCTGGTCTGCGTTGTTTCAGATTTAAGAAAAAATACCACTGAATTCTTTGCTGTAAGGTCTAACAAATGACTCTGGCCGTTTGTCAATTCGAGTCTCGACAATTTTTCTAAAAATCGTCAAAGTTGACTGTTTGGTCACATTTTAAAATTCTGAAAAGAGCTGAAACTTTTTATTTAAAAATGTCAGTTTTGTAGCAGTTATCATTGTCGGCCTGATGTGTATTTACTTTAGCCAAAAATCATGTTATATCTTTGTGGTAACGAGAATTTGCAGGATTTGACCGTTTGTCAATCCGAGTTTCGAGGAATTTTCTAAAAATCTCCAAAGTAGGCTACTCGATCACTTTTGTAAATTTATTAAAGCTGAAAAATTAACTTTGAAACGCCGAAACCGCGTTGGCAACTACGAGTTGTCTAGGTTTAGTTTATTTCTGTAACATTTATGCTTAATCTTTTTGGTAATGTGTAACTTTTATCTTTGGTCGTTTATCAATCGGAGCTCCGATAATTTTTCTAAAAATCGCTGAAGTGGCCGTTTAGTCATGTTTGACAAAAAAAAAAAAAAAAAAAAAAATCCTTTTTGTATAAGTTATTGTATTTTTGCATGCGACCTCGTTTTTACTTTAACCTTGGACTTTTGACTTTGAACTTTGACTTTTCCCGTTAACTTTTCAGTTAATTTTTTTGTGTTGACTTTCTCTAAAAACTAAAATACTATTTTATGATAATGAAAACATTTGTGTTACGTTGTTTCACACGTCACCTTTTACTAGAATTTTAACTGAGCATGAGTAATATAACATGTTACTATACTGTTGAGTCAGACTCGAGCATTAGGATTGTGGTACACTATGATTTGACTTAATTTGTTAGACAAATATTGACCAATATATATAAATATATATAATTAATATAGGTTCGTGAATCCGAGGCCAACCTTACATTTGTTCAATGATGTTATATGTATTTTTACTACAAAATACAGTATGGTGAGTTTCATTTGCCTTTTTACCCTTTATATTTTTGGGACTGAGAATACATGCGCTTTTATAAATGTTTGACGAAATAGACACAAGTAATTGAAACTACATTCTATGGTTGAATTATCGAAATCGAATATGCCCCTTTTTATTAAAGTCTGGTAATCTAAGAATTAGGGAACAGACACCCTAATTGACGCGAATCCTAAAGATAGATCTATTGGGCCTAACAAACCCCATCCAAAGTACCGGATGCTTTAGTACTTCGAAATTTATATCATGTCCGAAGGAGGATCCCGGAATGATAGGGGATATTCTTATATGTATCTAGTTAATGTCGGTTACCAGGTGTTCACCATATGAATGATTATTTTTGTCTCTATGCATGGGACGTATATTTATGAGTATTGAAAATGAAATTCTTGTGGTCTATTAAAATGATGGAAATAAATGATTATGATAAACTAATGAACTCACCAACCTTTTGGTTGACACTTTAAAGCATGTTTATTCTCAGGTGTTAAAGAAATCTTCCGCTGTGCATTTGCTCATTTTAAAGATATTACTTGGAGTCTTTCATAGCATATTTCGAAGAACGTTGCATTCGAGTCATTGAGTTCATCAAAGATTATTATTAAATCAATTTATAGTTAGATAGTGGATATTATGAAATGGTATGCATGCCTGTCAATTTTCGATGTAAAGAAAGATTGTCTTTTAAAAACGAATGCAATGTTTGTAAAATGTATCATATAGAGGTCAAATACCTCGCAATGTAATCAACTATTGTGAATCGTTTATAATGTATATGAACGGGTCCTTTCATTTATTGCCTTTGCTGAACGACTTGTGTACTAGCTAGAATTATCTTCACAACCATCTTGTATCAAATTTATTGTATGCTATATTTCATGCTATATGTAAAATAAGCGGTATTGTAAGTTTGTAAAATATTGTGTAAAAGTTTGAACGCGAAATATTATTATAATAAGTTTTTCATATAGAATTGTAGTAGTTGAATTGTATATTAGCTACTAAGTATGAACTTAACGGGTAGGTACTACCCGAATTTAAACTTATAAAATGCTAATATGACGAAAAAGCTTTTATAAATGAGTTTATATTATGCTACGAAATACTATTAACTACTCTTAATATTCTGTATGATTAACTTGTTCCATTTGACTAATTTGAAGGAAATGGCACCGACTACTCGACACACCGTGAATATGAATGAAGAAGAATTCCGTACTTTTTTAGCTTCAAACATAGCCGCAGTACAGGCTGCGCTACATACCAACAATAACCTTGGATCTAGCAGTACAGGAAATCGTGTAGGATGCACCTACAAAGAATTCACTGCCTGCAAACCTTTGGAATTTGATGGAACCGAAGGACCGATCGGATTGAAACGGTGGACCGAGAAGGTCGAATCGGTGTTTGCCATAAGTAAGTGTACTGAAGAGGACAAAGTGAAGTACGCTACGCATACCTTCACAGGTTCTGCGTTAACATGTTGGAATACCTATCTAGAGCAAGTGGGACAAGACGATGCGTACGCACTACCGTGGTCAGCATTCAAGCACTTGATGAACGAGAAGTACCGTCCCAGAACCGAGGTCAATAAGCTCAAGATAGAACTTAGAGGGTTACGAACCCAAGGATTTGATATTACCACGTACGAAATACGATTCACAGAATTGTGCCTATTGTGTCCGGGAGCATTCGAAGATGAGGAAGAGAAGATCGACGCATTTGTGAAAGGATTACCGGAAAGAATCCAAGAAGATATAAGTTCACACGAGCCCGCCTCTATACAACAGGCATGTAGAATGGCTCACAAACTAGTGAACCAGATCGAAGAAAGAATTAAAGAACAGACTGCTGAAGAGGCCAATGTGAAGCAAGTCAAAAGAAAGTGGGAGGAAAACGGTGATAAGAATCACCAATACAATAAGAACAGCAATTACAACAATAATCGCAAAAATTATCCCAACAATCGCAACATCAATCGCAACTACAACAAACGGCCCAACAACAACAACAACAACAACAACAACAACAACAACAACAACAACAACAGCAACAGCAACTACAACAATCATCCCAACAACAATAATAACTGCAACAACAACAACATTCAGAAGCAGCTATGCCAAAGGTGTGAAAAGTATCACTCGGGGTTCTGCACCAAATTTTGCAACAAGTGTAAAAGAAATGGTCATAGCGCGGCGAAGTGTGAGGTCTACGGACTAGGGGTTAATAGAACGAAAGGAACAAATGGTGTCGGAACGAGTAATGGCGGAGCAAGTAGTGTCGGAGCAAGTTATGCCAATGTAGTTTGTTATAAATGTGGAAAACCGGGCCACATTATTAGAAATTGCCCGAACCAAGAGAACACGAATGGACAAGGCCACGGAAGAGTTTTCAATATTAATGCGGCAGAGGCACAGGAAGACCCGGAGCTTGTTACAGGTACGTTTCTTATTGACAATAAATCTGCTTACGTTTTATTTGATTCGGGTGCGGATAGAAGCTATATGAGTAGAGATTTTTGTGCTAAATTAAGTTGTCCATTGACGCCTTTGGATAGTAAATTTTTACTCGAATTAGCAAATGGTAAATTAATTTCAGCAGATAATATATGTCGGAATCGAGAAATTAAACTGGTTAGCGAAATATTTAAGATTGATTTGATACCAGTAGAGTTAGGGAGTTTTGATGTGATAATCGGTATGGACTGGTTGAAAGAAGTGAAAGCAGAGATCGTCTGTTACAAAAATGCAATTCGCATTATACGAGAAAAAGGAAAACCCTTAATGGTGTACGGAGAAAAGGGCAACACGAAGCTACATCTTATTAGTAATTTGAAGGCACAAAAACTAATAAGAAAAGGTTTCTATGCTGTTCTAGCACACGTCGAGAAAGTACAAACTGAAGAAAAGAGCATCAATGATGTTCCCATTGCAAAAGAATTTCCCGATGTATTTCCGAAAGAATTACCGGGATTACCCCCACATCGATCCGTTGAATTTTAAATAGATCTTGTACCAGGAGCTGCACCAATAGCTCGTGCTCCTTACAGACTCGCACCCAGCGAGATGAAAGAACTGCAAAGCCAATTACAAGAACTTTTAGAGCGTGATTTCATTCGACCAAGCACATCACCGTGGGGAGCTCCTGTTTTGTTTGTCAAGAAGAAAGATGGTACATTCAGGTTGTGTATCGACTACCGAGAGTTGAACAAACTTACCATCAGGAACCGCTACCCACTACCGAGAATCGACGACTTATTTGATCAACTACAAGGCTCGTCTGTTTATTCAAAGATTGACTTACGTTCCGGGTATCATCAAATGCGGGTGAAAGAAGATGATATTCCAAAGACTGCTTTCAGAACACGTTACGGTCATTACGAGTTTATGGTCATGCCGTTTGGTTTAACTAATGCACCAGTTGTGTTCATGGACCTTATGAACCGAGTGTGTGGACCATACCTTGACAAGTTTGTCATTGTTTTCATTGATGACATACTTATTTACTCAAAGAATGACCAAGAACACGGTGAACATTTGAGAAAGGTGTTAGAAGTATTGAGGAAGGAAGAATTGTACGCTAAGTTTTCAAAGTGTGCATTTTGGTTGGAAGAAGTTCAATTCCTCGGTCACATAATGAACAAAGAAGGTATTAAGGTGGATCCGGCAAAGATAGAAACTGTTGAAAAGTGGGAAACCCCGAAAACTCCGAAACACATACGCCAGTTTTTAGGACTAGTTGGTTACTACAGAAGGTTCATCCAAGACTTTTCCAGAATAGCAAAACCCTTGACTGCATTAACGCATAAAGGGAAGAAATTTGAATGGAAGGATGAACAAGAGAAAGCGTTTCAGTTATTGAAGAAAAAGCTAACTACGGCACCTATATTGTCATTGCCTGAAGGGAATGATGATTTTGTGATTTATTGTGACGCATCAAAGCAAGGTCTCGGTTGTGTATTAATGCAACGAACGAAGGTGATTGCTTATGCCGCTAGACAATTGAAGATTCACGAGCAAAATTATACGACGCATGATTTGGAATTAGGCGCGGTTGTTTTTGCATTAAAGACTTGGAGGCACTACTTATATGGGGTCAAAAGTATTATATATACCGACCACAAAAGTCTTCAACACATATTTAATCAGAAACAACTGAATATGAGGCAGCGTAGTGATGGAATTTGACAATCCTTTAAACAAACATGTTCTACATATTAACAAAGTTCATAAAACCCATTTTTTGAAGATTAAAGTAAGCGGAAGCATGTAAAGTTCATGTTATATAACAACCATTTTAAAAGACAAATTCCATAAATATATATCAAGTCTTGAATAATATGCTTACATACAACAAGTGGGTTTAGAGTTTTACCTCCTCAAGCTAGTTGAGGGTTACTACAAGATGATGAAGAAGATGATGATGAACAAGCTTCTTACTTGAAGCCTCAAGCTTGAAATACCCACAAGCCTTTATCAAACAACACCACTTGAACTTGGTTAGGATTTTAGACACAAGTTAACTAGCAAAAAAAACAACCAAGAACTCCTTGTTCTTCCCCAATATTTCGGCCAAAAACAAAGAAAAGGGAGAGAATTTTTAGCTATTTCAAAATGCAAGTCAAATGTGTATGTGAGAATGTGCAAGCATGCAAAAAGGAGTGTGAGATACATTTAATCAAGTGAGCATGGGGTGGGTTTTCTTGGAGTCCCAAAACCGCCACCATGCATCACCCTTTTATTTTTTATTTTTTGCTTTTCCTTTTAATTACATGTTAATCCACTTGCTAGACTTTTAATACTTGCACATCTTTGATCTTATAAACCATTTATAAGTTATATATATGTTATTAACATATATATTTATATAATTTTATAAACCACTTTATAAAATTATAACACACATATAAGTTTAATCATATAAATAATTAAACTTGCACTTATAATTATCCAAATAATTATTTCTTGCATTTTATCTTTAGAAAACCAATTTCTAAAATCTAAGTGTCAAGTATTTATTTTAAAGATCCACTCGTTAAAACAAATACATATAAAAGGTGTTGTTGGCTTGTTATTGGGTATGACCCGACTTGGATCATAACATATTGGCCACATTAATTTACTATGTCTCTCGGGCATATGAAATACCTTCAATCTCCCACTTGCACGAGAAACATAAGTAATTAATGCAAGTGACGGATACCACCTAACGACCGTCCATCACCCCCAATGTGTTATGACTTGGTGCCATTCAATAACATCATCCCTTTCGAGTTCCCATCTCGAATATGATTAGGTGAATCTTTCAATATATCCTTTTGTCCTAGATGTCATGTTAAATTCAAGAGACATAGAATGATCACTCTCTTATAGATTTAACTTTATCAGGCCTTAGACATCTGACTCTCAACGAATAAGAGGGACAAATTCCATCTTGGCTACATACGTCCTAGACACTACACTTCGTACCATACCTGAAGCCTCCCTTATGAGCTACCTTTTCAGAATAGCGAAGGAAAGAATCAAGGCACGATATTCGGTGAATATCTGAACCCAATATGTATCTCAGGTCAGAGGATACAATGATATTCTCCTTTACTCAAGACTACATGTGATCAACCACAAAAGCTCCATACAGTAAATCTTGAGAGCGGGTCTTCCAATATTTGTGTCCCACAAATATCTATGAACCTTGGTTGCAACCTTGCCCCACATTCACCATTTAAATGTTAACCAATCCAAGATCATAATAGTCTAGACCTCACACTTGTTCCCACAAATGTGATCAACTACGGAATTTAGAATAATTATTTATTCATGGATAAAATATGCAAAATTGGAACATGACTCATAATTAAATTAATACCATAATTATATTAATGAGTTTGAACTAATTCGTTCCGTTACAATACATAAAATAGATCATTTCCAATCACTAGAATATCGAAGCCCTAATGCACAAACATGTCCCTCATGTTTTGGCCCATGTAAAAGCTTCGTGAGTGGATCCGCAACATTATGATCTGTGTGAACTTTGTGAATACATATCTTTCCCTTTTCAACTTCATCCCTGATGTAGTTGAATCTCCGCTCAATGTGACGAGTCTTTTGATGAGCACGAGGTTCCTTGATTTGAGCAATCGCACCCTCGTTGTCACAAAAGATCTCAAGAGGGTCCTGAATGGAAGGGACCACTCCTAAGTCGTCGATGAGTTTCTTCATCCATGCAGCTTCCTGAGCTGCCAGTGAGGCGGCAATGTACTCCGACTCTGTAGTGGATAACGCAACAAGATCCTGTTTTGAACTCTTCCAAGAGACCGCACCACCATTTAACATGAAGACATAACCGGATTGTGATCGAGAGTCATCTCGATCAGTTTGGAAACTTGCGTCCACGTAACCTTTTACAGCGAGTTCCTCCTCACCAGACCCATATATTAGAAACATATCCTTAGTCCTCCTAAGGTATTTCAATATACTTTTAACAGCAACCCAATGACTGTTTCCTGGGTTATTCTGGTATCTGCTTGTCAAGCTTAGAGCGCATGACACATCCGGTCTAGTACATATCATTGCATACATGATAGACCCAATAGCAGATGCATATGGGACATTTTTCATCCTCTCTTGTTCATCTTTTGTGGTGGGACACTGAGATGAACTGAGAACGGTTCCTCTTTGAATAGGTACCAAACCTTTCTTAGAGTTTTCCATCTTGAACCTTTTCAAGACCTTATCAATGTATGTACTTTGACTTAAACCTATCAATTTCTTGGATCTATTCCTATAGATCCCTATCCCCAATATATATTGTGCTTCTCCAAGATCCTTAATGGAGAAGCAACTCTTTAGCCAAGTTTTGACTTCTTGCATTGTGGTAATATCATTCCCAAATAATAATATATCATCCACATATAGCACAAGGAACATAACAGAGCTCCTACTAGCTTTCTTGTATACACAAGCTTCATCACCATTTTTAATGAAGCCAAATTTCTTTGCCTCTTCATTAAAATGATGATTCCACATTCTAGATGCTTGTTTCAATCCGTAGATTGATTTCTTTAACTTGCATACCTTTTTAGGATTTTTCGGATCAACAAAACCTTCGGGCTGTACAATATAGACATCTTCCTCAAGATATCCATTTAGGAAAGCGGTTTTGACATCCATTTGCCATATTTTATAATCATAATGAGCAGCAATGGCAAATAATATCCTAATAGACTTTAGCATTGCCACTGGTGAGAAAGTTTCATCATAGTCAACCCCTTGAGTTTGAGTGAAACCTTTTGCTACAAGTCTAGCTTTGTATGTATCCAAGTTTCCATGTATGTCGGTTTTCTTCTTGAAAAGCCATTTGCAATCAACTAGCTTAGAGCTAGGAGGTTGCATAACAAGTTTCCAAACTTGGTTTTCATACATGGATTGCATCTCGGCGTTCATGGCTTCCTGCCATTTGTCTTTATCAATCCTTGATAAAGCATCTTCGTAGTTTGTCGGTTAATCCAAATCAACCGTATAGCAACCATCCACAAGAAAACCATATCTCTTAGGAGGATTACTAATCCTACTAGATCTACGAACGCTCTGTATACGTTGATCATCCACATGATCATTTTCATCATCCTCATGTTGAGTGCTAGTGTCAACCATTTGTGTATCATTGACTTGATCTTGAACCTCTACAAGATCTATTTTCTTTTCACCATCACATTCCATAAGGAATTTGGTTTCAAGGAATTCCGCCTTTCGAGCAACAAATACATTTTGCTCGGTCGGATCATAGAAATAGTATCCCATATCATCCTTGGGATATCCTATGAAGATACACTTTGTGGATCGAGCATGTAACTTATTAGCAACATGGCGCTTAGGATAAGCTTCACATCTCCATACTTTCAAGTATGATAGAGAAGGAGGTTTTCCAAACCACATCTCATGAGGAGTTCGTTCCACTTTCTTGGTTGGGGCCATATTTAAAATACGGGCTGTGGAGCTTAGGCAATAACCCCAAAATGATAGAGGTAACGAGCTTCTTACCATCATAGATCGAACCATATCCATTAGGGTTCGGTTCCTCCTTTCGGAAACTCCATTGAGCTCGGGTGTTCCGGGTGGAGTAAGTTGTGAGATGATCCCACAACTCCTAAGATGATCTTGAAAAGCATCGCTTAGGTATTCACCTCCTCTATCGGTACGAAGTACCTTAATTGTCTTATTGAGTTGATTTTGTACTTCGTTTTGATATTCTTTGAATGCTTCAAATGTTTCGTCCTTGTGTCTTAATAAGTAGACATATCCGAAACGACTAAAGTCATCAATGAAAGTAACAAAGTATCTTTCACCATTCCTTGTCATGGGCTTAAAGGGTCCACTCACATCCGAATGTATTAATCCCAATAAGTCTTTAGCCCTTTCATAGGTCCCTTTGAAAGGTGCTTTAGTCATCTTGCCTTGTAAACAAGATTCACATACATCAAACGAATCCATTTCATTTGATTTCAAAAGACCATTCTTTTGAAGTGTATGCATTCGGTTCTTGTTTATGTGACCAAGGCGACAATGCCATAAGTAGGAATCACTCAAATCCCTTTTGAGTTTCTTGGTGCTTGTATGGTATATTGAGCTACTAGATGATGTGTCATCATGAACCAATTCATAAATTCCATTTGAAGGCGAAGCCTTAAAATAGAATACATTATCTAAATAAACGTGGATATCATCATTAACAAAATTAAGATTAAAACCACATTGTTTCAAACGGGAAACGGAAATAATGTTTCGACATAAATCGGGTGCATACAAAACATCATTCAAAATAAGTTCCAAACCACTTGGAAGCTTTAACACAAAGTCTCCTTGAGCCTTCACTTGCACTTTGGCTCCATTACCCATAAAGAGACTTGATGTTCCCGCTTGCTTGCTACTTCTTTTGAACCCCTGCAATGAATTGCAAATGTGAGTTCCACATCCAGTGTCTAATACCCATGTATTAGAAGAAGTAATACTAAGCTCTATATATACCATATATATATTACCTGAGGATTGCCCCTCATCCCTCTTCTCCTTCAACTCCTTAAGGTAGACCGGGCAGTTTCGTTTCCAGTGACCCATTTCACCGCAACCGAAACATGGGTCTTCCTTGGGATTTGCTTGTCCGGAAAACTTTTGCTTCTTGTTCTTGTTTTTGGTTGGGGTAACCATCTTCCCATTTCCCTTGCCTTGATGAGCGGGTCCTTTCCTCTTAGTCGCCTTAGGCTTAGAGGTGTTATTACCTTTGGACCCACCATCATTGATCATTAGCACGGGTGAAGCCCTTTTACCCATGCTAGTTTCGGCCGTTCTTAACATGCCATGAAGCTCACCAATGGTCTTATCCATCCCATTCATATTGTAATTAATTACAAATTGGTCAAACCTCTTTGACCAGGAGTTTAGGATAAGATTCGTGGCTAGCTCATTAGATATGTTGAGATTAAGACGGTTTGCGCGATCAATAAGGCTTTTCATTTTGAGGACATAAGAGGATACGGATTGGGTGTCATCCATACGACATGCATGTAGCGCTCGAACCATTTCGAAGCACTCGACACGTGCTTGTTGAAGGAACATCTCCTTCAATTGCGTAATCATGTCATATGCACTATGATGTTCGAAATCCTTTTGGAGTTCGGGTATCATAGTCCCAAGCATTAGGCAAGCGACTTGCACTGAATCGGCACAATACTTGTCATAATAAGCCATGCCCTCTAGATCTTCCTCATTCGGTTGGTCGGGAATAGGGTCCTCCAACACATACGCTTTATCCTCAAGTTTGAGGACAATTCTAAGATTACGGAACCAATCCATAAAGTTCGTATGGTTGAGTTTGTCTTTCTCGAGGAGAGACCTTAACGATAGGTTGTTTAGGTTAAGTGGTGCATTTTGCATGTTGTTGTTATTGGCGGCCATCTACAAAATTAACAACGTTCATTTAAGTATTGATTTTAAATTTAATAAACAATACCCTTTTATAATTAATTGATTTATTAAATATTAGAATCCTAACGGTAAATCAAATTTCGGTTAGGTGACCTTTATCTCGTTATTTGATTTAGCTAGGTAGTCATTTATATGACAATTGCAATCCTTTTGCAACTTCTAAATTATGGGATCATGCAATCCTTTTGCATGGCATATTTATCCCATCAACGCCTATTTGTTCCTCATGCTTCGGTGACCCTAAGTTCATGATTTCCAAATCAAGTCGTCCTACTTGTGTAAACATGTAAAATCAACATACAAGTGGTTAGGTGACCTTTATACCACAAGCATGCGAATTTTACCTTAACCATATTAGTTAGTTCATAATGGTTAGGTGACCTTTATCTCATTATGAGTTCCCTACTATGTTCAAGTGTTCCCACAAAAGGATGGCGTTTAACTTATTTACCTTGTTTTAGTTAAGGGATTTTAAGTTTTCATAAATTCTAGTTTAAGAAAACATTTCCCATACACCAACATGCATTTGGTGTATAGTACATTATGAAAAACCAATTTTCATGTCATATTAGTAAAGCCAATTATATGATATAAACCATTTTATATACATTAACATTATGTCCTTAATAACCATTTATTAGTGTCCTTTTGTTGTTTTAATTATAACCAATTATAATGTCATTTTGCAAGTTGTAAATATGTGATTATCTTGTATCAACCAAGCATACAAACACAATAAACATGCAAAACAAACAAGTCCACAATCAAGCCAATTTGATAGACATTTGTTTAGCCAAAACAAATGTCACCTTCTAAGGGTTATGACAAAGTAGGAGATTTATAATCTCCCACTTAATCTTGCATCCAAATGCTTCCAACTTGTGTTCATCTTCATTCTTCATTCTCTTTACAAAAAAATATATCCTAATACATTTTTTTTCTAGAAAATGAAATTACAACCTAATCTATTTTACATACCAAATATAAAATAAATTACAAATGAATAAATATTACAAATTATTACAAACCAAATGAATGAATTAATATTACAAACCATAAGAATGAATAAAGCAACCACATCATACACACATGCAACCAAAAGGCCAAGGCTTGATTGTGAACAACAACTAACAACAAAACTTGACCAAACTTGAAGTTCCAAACCCATTTTGGAACCCCTAAAATTCGACCAAAATTCAACCCCACCCAAAATCCAAAATTTTTACATTCTAGTTTCATGCATGTTACTAGATTGTAAGATTAGTGGATTTAAAAGTCATAAACAAGAAGCATATTTCAAAGACCTTGGCTCTAGATACCATTGATGGAATTTGACAATCCTTTAAACAAACATGTTCTATATATTAACAAAGTTCATAAAACCCATTTTTTGAAGATTAAAGTAAGCGGAAGCATGTAAAGTTCATGTTATATAACAACCATTTTAAAAGACAAATTCCATAAATATATATCAAGTCTTGAATAATATGCTTACATACAACAAGTGGGTTTAGAGTTTTACCTCCTCAAGCTAGTTGAGGGTTACTACAAGATGATGAAGAAGATGATGATGAACAAGCTTCTTACTTGAAGCCTCAAGCTTGAAATACCCACAAGCCTTTATCAAACAACACCACTTGAACTTGGTTAGGATTTTAGACACAAGTTAACTAGCAAAAAAAACAACCAAGAACTCCTTGTTCTTCCCCAATATTTCGGCCAAAAACAAAGAAAAGGGAGAGAATTTTTTAGCTATTTCAAAATGCAAGTCAAATGTGTATGTGAGAATGTGCAAGCATGCAAAAAGGAGTGTGAGATACATTTAATCAAGTGAGCATGGGGTGGGTTTTCTTGGAGTCCCAAAACCGCCACCATGCATCACCCTTTTATTTTTTATTTTTTGCTTTTCCTTTTAATTACATGTTAATCCACTTGCTAGACTTTTAATACTTGCACATCTTTGATCTTATAAACCATTTATAAGTTATATATATGTTATTAACATATATATTTATATAATTTTATAAACCACTTTATAAAATTATAACACACATATAAGTTTAATCATATAAATAATTAAACTTGCACTTATAATTATCCAAATAATTATTTCTTGCATTTTATCTTTAGAAAACCAATTTCTAAAATCTAAGTGTCAAGTATTTATTTTAAAGATCCACTCGTTAAAACAAATACATATAAAAGGTGTTGTTGGCTTGTTATTGGGTATGACCCGACTTGGATCATAACATATTGGCCACATTAATTTACTATGTCTCTCGGGCATATGAAATACCTTCACGTAGGTGGATTGAATTGTTGAATGATTACGACTTTGAGATTCGTTACCACCCGGGGAAGGCAAATGTGGTAGCCGATGCCTTGAGCAGGAAGGACAGAGAACCCATTCGAGTAAAATCTATGAATATAATGATTCATAATAACCTTACTACTCAAATAAAGGAGGCGCAAAAAGGAGTTTTAAAAGAGGGAAATTTAAATGATGAAATACCCAAAGGATCGGAGAAGCATCTTAATATTCGGGAAGATGGAACCCGGTATAGGGCTGAAAGGATTTGGGTACCAAAATTTGGAGATATGAGAGAAATGGTATTTAGAGAAGCTCATAAAACCAGATACTCAATACATCCTGGAACGGGGAAGATGTACAAGGATCTCAAGAAATATTTTTGGTGGCCGGGTATGAAAGCCGATGTTGCTAAATACGTAGGAGAATGTTTGACGTGTTCTAAGGTCAAAGCTGAGCATCAGAAACTATCAGGTCTACTTCAACAACCCGAAATCCCAGAATGGAAATGGGAAAACATTACCATGGATTTCATCACTAAATTGCCAAGGACTGCAAGTGGTTTTGATACTATTTGGGTAATAGTTGATCGTCTCACCAAATCAGCACACTTCCTGCCAATAAGAGAAGATGACAATATGGAGAAGTTAGCACGACTGTATTTGAAGGAAGTCATCTCCAGACATGGAATACCAATCTCTATTATCTCTGATAGGGATGACAGATTTATTTCAAGATTCTGGCAGACATTACAGCAAGCATTAGGAACTCGTCTAGACATGAGTACTGCCTATCACCCACAAACTGATGGGCAGAGTGAAAGGACGATACAAACGCTTGAAGACATGCTACGAGCATGGGTTATTGATTTCAGAAACAGTTGGGATCGACATCTACTGTTAGCAGAATTTTCCTACAACAACAGCTACCATTCAAGCATTGAGATGGCGCCGTTTGAAGTACTTTATGGTAGAAAGTGCAGGTCTCCGATTTGTTGGAGTGAAGTGGGGGATAGACAGATTATGGGTCCGGAGATTATACAAGAAACTACCGAGAAGATCATCCAAATTCAACAACGGTTGAAAACCGCCCAAAGTCGACAAAAGAGCTACGCTGATATTAAAAGAAAAGATATAGAATTTGAAATTGGAGAGATGGTCATGCTTAAAGTTGCACCTTGGAAAGGCGTTGTTCGATTTGGTAAACGAGGGAAATTAAATCCAAGGTATATTGGACCATTCAAGATTATTGATCGTGTCGGACCAGTAGCTTACCGACTGGAGTTACCTCAACAACTCGCGGCTGTACATAACACTTTCCACGTCTCGAATTTGAAGAAATGTTTTGCTAAAGAAGATCTCACTATTCCGTTAGATGAAATCCAAATCAACGAAAAACTTCAATTCATCGAAGAACCCGTCGAAATAATGGATCGTAAGGTTAAAAGACTTAAGCAAAACAAGATACCAATTGTTAAGGTTCGATGGAATGCTTGTAGAGGACCCGAGTTCACTTGGGAGCGTGAAGATCAGATGAAGAAGAAATACCCGCATCTATTTCCAGAAGATTCGTCAACACCTTCAACAGCTTAAAATTTGGGGACGAAATTTATTTAACGGGTAGGTACTGTAGTGACCCGAACTTTTCCATGTTTATATATATTAATTGAGATTAATATTTACATGATTAAATGTTTCCAACATGTTAAGCAATCAAACTTGTTAAGACTTGATTAATTGAAATATGTTTCATATAGACAATTGACCACCCAAGTTGACCGGTGATTCACGAACGTTAAAACTTGTAAAAACTATACGATGACATATATATGGTTATATATATAGTTAACATGTTTTTATTATAAGTATGTATCTCATTAGGTATTTTAACAATGAGTTATATACATAAAAATGAGACTATTAATTTAAGAAACTCAAAAACGATATATATAACGATTATCGTTATAACAACGTCTTACTAGGTACATATGAATCATATTAAGATATTGATACACTTGGTTAATTATGTTAAATGATAAGTAAATATATTATTAAGTGTATTAACAATGAAATACATATGTAAAAATAAGACTACTAACTTAATGATTTCGAAACGAGACATATATGTAACGATTATCGTTGTAACGACATTTAACTGTATATACATCATACGGAGATATATTATATATCATAATATCATGATAATATAACAATTTAACATCTCATTTGTTATAATAAACAATGGGTTAACAACATTCAACAAGATCGTTAACCTAAAGGTTTCAAAACAACATTTACATGTAACGATTAACGATGACTTAACGACTCAGTTAAAATGTATATACATGTAGTGTTTTAATATGTATTCATAAACTTTTGAAAGACTTCAAGACACTTATCAAAATACTTCTACTTAACAAAAATGCTTACAATTACATCCTCGTTCAGTGTCATCAACAATTCTACTCGTATGCACCCGTATTCGTACTCGTACAATACACAGCTTTTAGATGTATGTACTATTGGTATATACACTCCAATGATCAGCTCTTAGCAGCCCATGTGAGTCACCTAACACATGTGGGAACCATCATTTGGCAACTAGCATGAAATATCTCATAAAATTACAAAAAATATGAGTAATCATTCATGACTTATTTACATGAAAACAAAATTACATATCCTTTATATCTAATCCATACACCAACGACCAAAAACACCTACAAACACTTTCATTCTTCAATTTTATTCATCTAATTGATCTCTCTCAAGTTCTATCTTCAAGTTCTAAGTGTTCTTCATATATTTTACAAGTTCTAGTTACATAAAATCAAGAATACTTTCAAGTTTGCTAGCTCACTTCCAATCTTGTAAGGTGATCATCCAACCTCAAGAAATCTTTGTTTCTTACAGTAGGTTATCATTCTAATACAAGGTAATAATCATATTCAAACTTTGGTTCAATTTCTATAACTATAACAATCTTATTTCAAGTGATGATCTTACTTGAACTTGTTTTCGTGTCATGATTCTGCTTCAAGAACTTCGAGCCATCCAAGGATCCGTTGAAGCTAGATCCATTTTTCTCTTTTCCAGTAGGTTTATCCAAGGAACTTAAGGTAGTAATGATGTTCATAACATCATTCAATTCATACATATAAAGCTATCTTATTCGAAGGTTTAAACTTGTAATCACTAGAACATAGTTTAGTTAATTCTAAACTTGTTCGCAAACAAAAGTTAATCCTTCTAACTTGAATTTTAAAATCAACTAAACACATGTTCTATATCTATATGATATGCTAACTTAATGATTTAAAACCTGGAAACACAAAAAACACCGTAAAACCGGATTTACGCCGTCGTAGTAACACCGCGGGCTGTTTTGGGTTAGTTAATTAAAAACTATGATAAACTTTGATTTAAAAGTTGTTATTCTGAGAAAATGATTTTTATTATGAACATGAAACTATATCCAAAAATTATGGTTAAACTCAAAGTGGAAGTATGTTTTCTAAAATGGTCATCTAGACGTCGTTCTTTCGACTGAAATGACTACCTTTACAAAAACGACTTGTAACTTATTTTTTCGACTATAAACCTATACTTTTTCTGTTTAGATTCAAAAAATGGAGTTCAATATGAAACCATAGCAATTTGATTCACTCAAAACGGATTTAAAATGAAGAAGTTATGGGTAAAACAAGATTGGATAATTTTTCTCATTTTAGCTACGTGAAAATTGGTAACAAATCTATTCCAACCATAACTTAATCAACTTGTATTGTATATTATGTAATCTTGAGATACCATAGACACGTATACAATGTTTCGACCTATCATGTCGACACATCTATATGTATTTCGGAACAACCATAGACACTCTATATGTGAATGTTGGAGTTAGCTATACAGGGTTGAGGTTGATTCCAAAATATATATAGTTTGAGTTGTGATCAATACTAAGATACGTATACACTGGGTCGTGGATTGATTCAAGATAATATTTATCAATTTATTTCTGTACATCTAACTGTGGACAACTAGTTGTAGGTTACTAACGAGGACAGCTAACTTAATAAACTTAAAACATCAAAATATATTAAAAGTGTTGTAAATATATTTTGAACATACTTTGATATATATGTATATATTGTTATAGGTTCGTGAATCAACCAGTGGCCAAGTCTTACTTCCCGACGAAGTAAAAATCCGTGAAAGTGAGTTATAGTCCCACTTTTAAAATCTAATATTTTTGGGATGAGAATACATGCAGGTTTTATAAATGATTTACAAAATAGACACAAGTACGTGGAACTACATTCTATGGTTGAATTATCGAAATCGAATATGCCCCTTTTTATTAAGTCTGGTAATCTAAGAATTAGGGAACAGACACCCTAATTGACGCGAATCCTAAAGATAGATCTATTGGGCCTAACAAACCCCATCCAAAGTACCGGATGCTTTAGTACTTTGAAATTTATATCATATCCGAAGGGTGTCCCGGAATGATGGGGATATTATTATATATGCATCTTGTTAATGTCGGTTACCAGGTGTTCACCATATGAATGATTTTTATCTCTATGTATGGGATGTGTATTGAAATATGAAATCTTGTGGTCTATTATTATGATTTGATATATATAGGTTAAACCTATAACTCACCAACATTTTTGTTGACGTTTTAAGCATGTTTATTCTCAGGTGATTATTAAGAGCTTCCGCTGTAGCATACTTAAATAAGGACGAGATTTGGAGTCCATGCTTGTATGATATTGTGTAAAAACTGCATTCAAGAAACTTATTTTGTTGTAACATATTTGTATTGTAAACCATTATGTAATGGTCGTGTGTAAACAGGATATTTTAGATTATCATTATTTGATAATCTACGTAAAGCTTTTTAAAACCTTTATCTATGAAATAAAGGTTATGGTTTGTTTTAAAAATGAATGCAGTCTTTGAAAAATGTCTCATATAGAGGTCAAAACCTCGCAACGAAATCAATTAATATGGAACGTTTTTAATCAATAAGAACGGGACATTTCACAACAAGTATCTAATAATACTTACAACCAGCAAAGACCTAATTTTCAAAACAAACCACTACAACAAACCGATGATAAAAAGCCGAATTTAGAAGATATGATGACGAAGCTAGTTGAAACTCAAACGCAATTTTTCACATCTCAGAAACAAACTAATGAACAAAATGCTCAAGCATTTAGAAATCAACAAGCTTCTATACAAAATCTGGAACAAGAAGTAAGTAACCTAGCAAGGTTAATAGGTGAAAGAAAACCGGGAAGTCTACCTAGTGATACAAATGCTAACCCCCGGAATGAAACAGCTAAAGCCATTACCACAAGAAGTGGTACAACACTTAAACCACCTGAAATACCTGTAACTTCTGATGAAGCTATTCCTACTCCACAAGAACCACAACCTGATCAAGATAAGGAAAAAGAACCAGTAATTGAAAAGATTAATGAAGATAACACAGTTAAGGCTAAACCTTATGTTAAACCATACCAACCACCACTTCCTTACCCGAGTAAAATGAAGAAAGAGAAACTTAAAGCCGAGTAATCCAAATTCTTGGATATGTTTAAACAGTTAAATGTAAATCTTCCTTTCATTGATGTGATTTCAGGAATGCCTAGATATGCTAAATTCTTGAAAGATCTAATCTCAAATAGAAAGAAAATGGAAGAACTCTCGGTTGTTACCATGAATGCTAATTGTTCAGCAGTACTGTTGAATAAGATACCAGAAAAACTATCTGATCCAGGAAGTTTCACAATTCCATGTTTTCTGGGTAGTCTTAGTTCAATAGAAGCATTGGCAGACTTAGGTGCTAGTATAAATCTAATGCCATATTCACTATACGCTAAACTAGACCTTGGAGAATTGAAACCAACCAGAATAAGCATACAACTAGCCGATAGATCAATAAAATATCCTAGAGGGATAATGGAGAACATGCTAGTTAAAGTTGGTACTTTAGTTTTTCCAGTAGATTTTGTTGTTTTGGACATGGAAGAAGATTCTCAAGTTCCTCTCATATTAGGAAGACCATTCTTAAACACGGCTAAAGCAATGATAGACGTGTTCGGTAAGAAATTGACCCTAAGTATAGAGGAGGAGAGTGTTACCTTTTCAGTTGATAGAGCAATGCAACAACCACAATCTGCAGATGATACATGTTATTATATTCAAACTATAGATGCACATGCAGAATTATTAGAAGAATTTCCAGAATTACAAGGAACAGGAGAATGTTCTTTAGGAGAAGGTAATGAACCAATTGATGAAGCTGAAATGTTAGCTACACTTATAGCTAATGGATATGAACCAACAACAGAAGAAATTCAAATGCTAAAAGAAGAAGACAGATATCGATACAAATCATCGATAGAAGAACCACCGAAATTAGAGTTAAAGCCACTTCCAAACCATTTGGAAAACGCTTATTTACATTGTGAATATGAATTACCTGTAATAATATCGTCTTCTCTTACTAAAAATGAGAAATCACAACTCATTTCTGTGTTGAAAGCTCATAAACCAGCCATTGCATGGAAGATTCATGATATTAAAGGAATAAGTCCTTCGTATTGCACACATAAAATCCTTATGGAAGAAGGTCATAAAACGTATGTGCAACGCCAACGAAGACTAAATCCTAATATGCAAGATGTAGTTAAAAAAGAAATTATTAAACTGCTAGACGCAGGTCTAATTTATCCAATTTCTGATAGTCCATGGGTAAGCCCAGTTCAATGCGTACCTAAGAAGGGTGGCATGACTGTCATTACAAATGAGAAAAATGAGCTTATTCCTACTAGGACTGTAACAGGATGGCGTGTATGTATTGATTATAGAAAATTAAATGACGCCACCAGAAAAGATCACTTTCCCTTACCTTTCATAGATCAAATGTTGGAAAGATTAGCCGGAAATAGTTACTATTGTTTTCTAGATGGATTTTTCGGATATTTTCAAATTCCAATCGCACCCGAAGATCAAGAGAAAACCATATTCACGTGCCCTTATGGTACTTTTGCTTACAAACGCATGCCATTTGGACTTTGTAACGCCCCTGCAACCTTTCAAAGGTGTATGATGGCGATTTTTCATGACATGATAGAAGAATGCATGGAAGTTTTCATGGATGACTTTTCAGTCTTCGGTGATACATTTGAATCATGTCTAGTTAATCTGGAACGAATGCTTATTAGATGCGAACAATCAAATCTAGTTCTTAATTGGGAGAAATGCCATTTTATGGTTAAAGAGGGCATCGTTCTTGGACATAAAATTTCAAAAGAAGGAATTGAAGTGGATAGAGCTAAAGTAGATGTAATTACTAAACTTCCACATCCCACCAATGTTAGAGGAGTTAGGAGTTTTCTAGGGCATGCCGGTTTTTACAGACGTTTCATAAAAGATTTTTCTAAAATTGCCACTCCTATGAATAAACTCCTAGAAAAGGATGCTCCATTCATCTTTTCCGATGAGTGTATCAAATCTTTTAATATTCTTAAAGAGAAACTCACTAATGCGCCGATCATGATAACACCAAATTGGAATCTACCATTTGAACTAATGTGCGATGCAAGTGATTTTGCAATGGGAGCCGTTTTAGGACAAAGGATTGAAAAACGATTTCAACCTATATATTATGCTAGTAAGACGTTACAAGGAGCACAAACGAACTATACAACTACTGAAAAAGAACTCCTTGCTATTGTCGTTGCTTTTGACAAATTTCGATCATATCTCGTTCTAGCAAAAACGGTGGTTTATACCGACCATTCTGCTCTTAGATACCTATTTTCGAAACAAGATGCAAAACCAAGATTAATCCGTTGGATCTTACTCTTACAAGAGTTTGATATTGAAATCCGAGATAAAAGAGGAGCAGAAAATCTCACCGCTGATCATCTTTCTCGTCTTGAAAATCCTGAATTAGAAGTTCTAAATGAATCGGCCATACAAGACAACTTTCCTGATGAATATCTATTGAAGATAGATTATAAAGAAATTCCATGGTTTGCAGACTATGCAAACTATTTAGTATGTGGATTCCTTGAAAAAGGATTATCGTACCAAAGACGAAAGAAATTCTTCAGTGATATAAAACACTATTTTTGGGAAGATCCACATCTGTTTAAAAGTTGTCCCGATGGAATAATACGCCGATGTGTATTTGGAGATGAAGCTAGTAAAATATTAAACCATTGTCACACAAGACCAACAGGAGGGCACTATGGGCCTCAACTAACAGCAAGAAAAGTTTATGATGCTTGATTCTATTGGCCTACAATTTACAAAGATGCACACCTTCTTTGCAAATCCTGTGATGCTTGTCAAAGGGCCGGAAAAATAAGTCAACGTGATGAAATGCCACAAAATGTCATCCAAGTATGTGAAGTATTTGACATTTGGGGTATTGACTTTATGGGTCCATTTCCAAAATCTCATAATAATCTATATATACTCGTAGCCATTGATTATGTATCTAAATGGGCAGAAGCACAAGCTCTCCCAACTAACGATGCACGAGTTGTAGTCAACTTTTTAAAACGTCTTTTTGCAAGGTTTGGAACACCGAAAGCTTTAATAAGTGATCGGGGTACTCATTTCTGTAATAATCAACTTGAGAAAGTTCTTAAAAGATATGGAGTAACTCATAAAATCTCCACCGCATATCATCCATAAACAAGTGGACAAGTTGAAAATACCAACCGAGCTTTAAAACGTATTCTAGAGAAAACCGTAGGATCAAATCCGAAGGAATGGTCCATTAAATTGGAGGATGCACTCTGGGTTTTTAGAACAGCCTACAAAACTCCAATTGGAACCACACCTTTTAGACTTGTTTATGGAAAAGCACGTCATCTTCCAGTAGAAATTGAACACAAAGCATTTTGGGCTTTGAAGACATGTAATCTTGATTTACATGAAGCCGGACGTCTACGATTAAGTCAACTAAACGAATTAGAAGAATTAAGACATGAAGCATACGAAAATTCGTTAATCTATAAAGAAAGAACGAAGAAATGGCATGATAAAAGAATCAGAAGTTTAAAATAATTTAAAGAAGGAGACAGAGTTCTTCTTTTCAATTCACGATTCAAACTATTTCCTGGAAAATTGAAATCAAGATGGTCTGGACCATTCATAGTTAAAAGAGTTTTTCCATACGGAACAGTAGAATTGATAAATTCAAATGGGATTGAATTTAAAGTTAATGGTCACAGAGTTAAACATTACATACATGGTCCGATGGAAGAAGACAATGAAGTTAATCACAATTTCGATACCACAGCTAACTAAGTATAGGGGGTTTATGTATTTCTGTTAGAGTTAGATTGTCTGTTTTCGTGTAGTTCTCGAAAATGGAACCCGAATGGTCTTTCCCTAGCAGACCCTAAAGAACTAGTCTTCTCCCCCCATTCTGAATTTTTATTTTTTTTAGGTTTTTACAAAATGAAGACTGCCTGTGAACTAAACCATGGTCTAATGCTACACGCTTTGATCACTAAACGTAATAATGACACACTTCCGAGTGAAATAGTATCAGTAATCAGAGAAAGATTGGACGGAGTTAGAAAAGAATCCAGATGCGAAGATAATAAGTTACAATTTGGTAAAGGAAAATCAAAATCCGCAATGAAAAGAAGAGCACGACACCTAGAAAGATGTCACAAATGCGGAAAATGGTCACATGGAGGTAAATGTTCAAATAATCAAACCTATTCAAACACCGAATTTATTACTTTATGCAGAGACGGACCATTCATATATTTAGAAGAAAAGACACTGAATGCTCGAGGTTACGCCTATGTAGCCATGGAAAACCAATTAAACCGACTATCTTATGAATGGGATAGATCATATAACTAAGAATACTATTTCACATGTAAGTCTGTACAGTTTTTTTATTTTTTTTATTTTTATTTTTAACCTTTTGATAATAAACGCTAATTTGTTCGCTATAAAGTATTAAATTGGTATTGAATAAAATTAGGTTTGGCGACCGAAATTATTGATATCATTCAAAAATTTATTACATCACTACGAAATTTAATGTTTATTCTTAAGGTATAAATATCTTTAATCAATCAACCCAAAATATTTCAAAAATTCGTCATGAGTTAAATTAGGTCTTGGAACCGAAATTACTTTACCGAAAAGAGGGGCGCATATTTTTGATAATATTTGATTGATTAAAGTGGGATAAAAAGCCAAAAAAATTTTTAATTTTATTTTTACCATGTTTTTAAAATTAATATTTAAATCTTAAATTAATATTGTAAACTTTGTAAAAACAATATTTTTAAAATTGTAAATATTTGAAAAATTAATATAAGTTTGGTGTGAATTTATAATATGAATTTTTAAATTAAGTTTGGTGTGAATTTTTAATTTTTAAAATATAAATTTTAATTTTATGCATTTTAAATTGTAAGTTTGGTGTAAATTTTTAATATTAATTTTGAATTTTATATTTAAGTTGTGTGAATTTAAAAACAAAAATTTACTTTATCTCATTAAGTTAAAAATATGATTTTTAAAATTCGTCGTGAGTTGAAGACTAGGTCTTTGAACCGAAATTGCTTTACCCGAGGGAGGGACGAGAACTTTTATTATCATTATTTTTAATCTTATTGAATTAAAGTATGCAAAAAACATTAAAAAAACCAAAAATCTTAGCTTTTAAAACAATCGCTACAAAAAGACAAATTTTAAAATTTTGTCGAAGGACGGACTAGGACATCGATCCGAAACGACCTCGTCCTAAATAACAAGGGAAACAAAATTTTAAAATTAATTACTTAATTGTTTTAATTAGTATAAGATGTTATAAAAAATAAAAAAAAATAAATAAAACTCCGCGAGTCGCGGAATTTGAAGGGTAATATACCGCGACTCGCGGAGTTCCTAAAATCCAGAAAAAAAAAATATAAACGCATAACTGATCAGTCCCCAACCCACAACACAGAAAAAACTGCGAAAATACTGCCGAAAAAACCCGCAAAAACACCCCCAAAATCACAATTTTTAACCGTTAATCATCAAATCTTTTACTAAAATCATGTTGAGAAGGATGCTATCAAGGAATTACTCAAGAAAAACGGTAAATTTCTACACCTAAACACCACTTAATCCGAAAATTAGTGTTCTTGAGCAATTTTTTTCCCCAATTCGATTTTGATGCTTTTTAGTGTAATTATGCTTAAATTGTTTATGTATTATGCTTGTATAACCTAGATTGATGCTATTTAACATGATTAGAAGCCTTAAACTTCAAATTTTGAGTAATCTAGGGTTTGTGTTCTTGAGCAAATTTGAGACTTTTTGATATAAACAGGTTATGGCCGATTTTTGTCATGAATTATTGCTAAATTAAGTAGTGTAACATGTTTAGGTAGTTAAATGATCCAAACTTTGAGCCTAAACATGATTTTGAGAATTAAAGTGGACTTTTTCAAGTCTAAAAATTCATGAACTTGATTTTTGAAAGATAATGCCATTTAGTAATGATTATTTTGACATGTTATTTGAGTTAAATGCTTATGAACTTGGCGAACATTTTCGTATATGCTTATTTGAAAAAGTGTAGATTTGATGAAAATATGAAAATGAGCTTAAGTTTGATATAAATTGATCATGTCATTGTAATTATTTTGATTGATGATTTTGCTGACACTAATGCATATTTGGATGCACAAAAATTGTGTTTGATGTGTTTTGCAGACTGAAAGGGGTGAATCTTCATCCCAAGCTCGCAATGCTCCTGCTGAGAATGCGGAACAACAGGAGGTGGATAACTACTATAAGCAAGATATACCTCATCCAGTCATGACATTTTCTGATATGCACTTGGAAGATTTGCACCCGAACCTGAGATTTGACAGACTTTGGATAGATTATCCAAAATACCAAAGGGGTTTGCATACTCTTCATTCTAAAGTTGTTGAGGTACCTAGGGTCATAGAATGGGGACCATTAGAAGCTGTAGAATTGGCCGGGCCAATTAGGGAATTACTTGCACAGAGGTATGGTAATTCTACTTTTAACGACTGGGTACGTTTATTCACCATGCGTAGACCTGTATATAAAGTATGGTGTGAAGAATTGTTGTGTAGTATAGAATTAAATGATCGGGTATCTAGTTTAACCGATCGATCTTTTATTAGATTTTTGTTAGGAGGTTCGATGCACCACATGTCTTTACTAGACATGACTCAGGCTTTACGTATATATACGCCTGAGGATTTAGCATCTGCCGATTGTAGAGGGTTGATACTAAATGGTAGAAAGATAGATGAAAATTTTGATACACATGGTGTATGGAGTCAAATGACAAGCCGTCACCGATTCAAAGGGGGAAATTACTCTTATTTGGATATAGATAGAGCTGAATTAAGAGTGATTCATAGGTTTTTAGCTAATTCGATTACACAAAGAGGTAAGAACAAGGAAAAGGTAAATGAACAGGATTTGTTTTACCATATGTGTATTCGAGACCCACAAAGCGCTGTAAGTATACCTTATTGTGTGGGTTATTATTTACCAGCTATGGCTAGGGGGATGAGACCGCATAGCATAATAGGAGGTGGTATTTTTATTACTTTGATTGCTGAATATCTCGGTGTGGATATAAGTCGGGGGGGATTATTAGTCGAAGAACCAGAACCACGCGATACTATAGGTTTAAATGTATACCATGGTGCGAAAGTTTTGAAGAGGCGAAATAACGCCGCAGTACAATACCATGGTAGACATCCACAGGTTGAGAGAAACCAACAGCAAGGTAATGTAGGAGGGGGAAATGAAATGCAAGAAATGCAAAGGTTTATAGCTTCACAGGAGTACGAAAATGCTAGACAAAGAGCATTTGAGGATTGGCAAGTTCATCAAAACCAAATCATAGCTTATTGCCAACATATAGGTAGAAACTATATTCCTACTCCAAAGCCAATATACCCTCCCTGGTCTATAGAGATGCAACCACTGTATCCTACATATAACCCAGCCGAAGCATTCTATACACCTATGGTTATACATGGAACCCCTATTGGTATCAGTATCATCCCTAGTCTACTTATTTTTATTTATTTTGTAATTTGTAATGTTGATACGTTTAATACTTATGTTAATATTGTAATAGTTTTTATAATTTTCTAACTTTTATTCTTAGATTTTAATAATTTTTGAATGTGCGGTAATATACCAAACTTCAAAAATATGTATATATGTTTGTAGTTTATCTTATGTACACAACAGGGTAAAACAACGCATTTTCAAAGACTGGCATTAAGTTCAGCAAAAGCAACTAATTTTGACGACAAGATGCAAAATATATGTGAAATAACAACAAGACGGAATGAACAAATGATGTGCACCATTTATCATTCAGCAAACAAACGCCAATATATTTGGAAACTTTGGTAAAAATTTAATCATTTTCACACAAATCACCCTCAATAATTTAAATTGTTACTGATTTCTTGCAAATGAGGGCCTTGCAAGATCTTAAGTGTGGGAAGGGGTTAAATTCTTTCGGATTTTATAATTTTTATCTTAAACACTTGGTTACCATTAAAAATACTAGTAAAGCAGTAGTTGTATTAGAATCTAGTGCTCTCTGATAATAAAGAACATCCCTAGTCTTATATACTGACTACCCAATTCTAGTAAAATTTTTCAAAATTTTCAATTAAATGAACTCAAAATCATGTTTATACATATTTATGAACGATAAAACTAGGTTTTAACACCGAAATTATTGTAACCTCGGAAAGGACATAAATTGAGAAACAAACCAAAATGTTAAAATTAATTTAAAATGGAATAGAGGACAATAAAAAGGAAAATAAAAGCCAAGTGTGGGAAAATTCTCCAAGTTATTCAAAACATATATCACATATTTTTGTACAAATAACTGAAAATACTTTTACTTTGGACTAAACTAAAAAGTTTTACCTGATTTACTGTAAGAGAGATGGATCTACACGATGAATCAATTCCATCATTAAAAGGAAGTAAAGTCTTCCGAAAAAGACACGCGCTTCTTGATTTAGGTCAAGAAGTTGTCGTCCAGACCAGCTGTAGGTTGACGAAAAATCTAGAAAAGTCATCACTAAAATCAGCAGGAAATCCACGGACCTCAGCATTAAACGGGGTCGCCAAGTGGTCAGATTTATCCTAACCATGAGAAGGATTTATCTCGTAAAATGGGGGGCACCATGCAAATTAGCTGGATAACACTAATGAATCAGATCCCCAGAAAGGATAATCTCCTTAAAAGATCAAAAATCAGCTTTTAAGCCTGATATTACTCAATCCTTGAGATTGACCTTAAAGATTGAGAATTACAAACTCATGGAATTCAATGATATCTAAACTCGAGCTTGAACGAGAAAATATTTTGATCAAAATTACAAACCGATTTATTTTCTGAAAACCCTATTTTCAATGCGTTCATTACCATTGAACGTAAAATCCTAGGAATTCACCTGGAATTCATTAGGTCACCTGAACTAAATCGGGTGTCAACCAAGAACGGTGGTTGCATAGTGGTCAAAGACAGGACCTTGTGCCAGACCGAAAAATCATAAGGGTGAGCTTTACTATTGCTCCTACCAAGGATAGTAATTGCGTCCGACACGTTATAGACCATAATTAAAAGCATGTCAGGGGACATTGCCTTAACAGTTGCTTGTTCAACGCTTTCCTTTACAACCGGACGGTAGTTTACCGAAAGGTAATATACGGGACAAGTAAACTGGACGTGTTGCTTTCCAAATACAAGGTTAGCAAATAGGTGACACAAAACCATAAGTTTTGAGCTAAAATTTTCAAATCTGAAACCCTCCAAACCCACAAAAATATTTTGCAAACACCGGTGAAGGGTTATTCCGAAAAACTTATCTAGGGTAAAAACTAGATTTAATTTTCAAAAGATCAAATGTTTTCATAAAGATCCAATTTCCTTAATGGATCTAAATTTTTATAGTCATGTGGGACTGTAAACCATATCGTTACTACCATTGTTTATACCGCCGTATAGAAATCACTGATGTACAAAGTGTGAAGAATAAAGAAGTGATTCTAGTATTTCAAGACGATATTGCTTGAGGACAAGCAACGCTTAAGTGTAGGAATATTTGATAATGCTAAAAACGAACATATATTTCATAGCATTATTCCTCAAGAAAGACAAGCTTTTAGTTGCAATTGTTCTATTTAAAAGTAATATTCGTTTAAATAATAAAAGGTGAAGACAAAAGACAGATTCGACGAATTGAAGACGCAAACGACCAAAAAGCTCAAAAGTATAAAATACAATCAAAGAGGTTCCAATTATTGATAAGAAACGTCTCGAAATTACAAGAGTACAAGATTCAAAACGCAAAGTACAAGATATTAAATTGTACGCAAGGACATTCGAAAATCCGGAACCGGGACCAGAGTCAACTCTCAACGCTCGACGCAACGGACTAAAAATTACAAGTTAACTATGTATATAAATATAATATAATATATAATTAATTATATAAATTATATATATATTATATTTATATAATAAACCGTCGGTAAACAAAGAGCCAAAATGGAGTGAGCTGTATTTACAAACTCCGCGACTCGCGGAGTTTGAAGGCAAAAAGGGCCGCGAGTCGCGGAGCCCCAAATTCTGAAACTCCCTATAAAAGCAAACGAATTCTGATCGCAAAAACCAACATAATCTATCTCTCTCTCAATATATACGTAAATATATATATATAATTTATATTTTAATTTTAATTTTAATTTTAAATCCTAATAATAAGGGTATGTTAGCAAATGTTGTAAGGGTGTATGTCGAAATTCTGTCCGTGTAACGCTACGCTATTTTTAATCATTGTAAGTTATGTTCAACCTTTTTAATTTAATGTCTCGTAGCTAAGTTATTATTATGCTTATTTAATCTGAAGTAATCATGATGTTGAGCTAATTACTAAAATTGGGTAATTGGGCTTTGTACCATAATTGGGGTTTGGACAAAGGAACGACACTTGTGGAAATTAGACTATGGGCAATTAATGGGCTTTATATTTGTTTAACTAAATGATAGTTTGTTAATGTTAATATAAAGATTTACAACTGGGCGTCCCTATAAATTACCATATATACTCGATCGGACACGATGTGCGGGGTATTTATATGTACGAATAATCGTTCATTTAACCAGACACGAGAATGGATTAATAGCCACTAGAATAATTAAAACAGGGGTGAAATTATGTACAAGGACACTTGGTATAATTGATAACAAAATATTAAAACCTTGGGTTACACTCAGTCGACATCCTGGTGTAATTATTAAACAAAGTATTAAAATCTTGTTACAGTTTAAGTCCCCATTTAGTTGGAATATTTAACTTCGGGTATAAGGATAATTTGACGAGGACACTCGCACTTTATATTTATGACTGATGGACTGTTATGGATAAAACCAGACGGACATATTAAATAATCCAGGGCAAAGGACAATTAACCCATGGGCATAAAACTAAAATCAACACGTCAAACATCATGATTACGGAAGTTTAAATAAGCATAATTATTTTATTTCATATTTAATTTCCTTTATTTTATATTTAATTGCACTTCTAATTATAGCACTTTTATTTATTGTTATTTAATTGCACTTTTAATTATCATACTTTTTAATTATCGCAAGTTTATTTTATCGCACTTTTATTATTCGCAATTTCATTATCGTTATTTACTTTACGCTTTAAATTAAGTCTTGTATTTATTTATTATTTTACATTTGGTTTTAACTGCGACTAAAGTTTTAAAATCGACAAACTGGTCATTAAACGGTAAAAACCCCCCTTTATAATAAAAATATTCCTTATATATATATATTTGCATTTTTATAAAAGTAAACTAATATAGCTTTAAGCTTTGTTTAAAGATTTTCCCTGTGGAACGAACCGGACTTACTAAAAACTACACTACTGTACGATTAGGTACACTGCCTATAAGTGTTGTAGCAAGGTTTAAGTATATCCATTCTATAAATAAATAAATATCTTGTGTAAAATTGTA
Source organism: Rutidosis leptorrhynchoides (assembly GCF_046630445.1). Classification (NCBI taxonomy): domain Eukaryota; kingdom Viridiplantae; phylum Streptophyta; class Magnoliopsida; order Asterales; family Asteraceae; genus Rutidosis; species Rutidosis leptorrhynchoides. Next base: position 78,698,337 of record NC_092343.1, on the reverse strand, counting down.
TCGTATTTAATAGTATTTTCTTGTAAAATTTAATAGTATTTCGTACACCCCGCTGCACACATCAATGAGGAAGAGAAGATCGACGCGTTTGTGAAAGGATTACCGGAAAGAATCCAAGAAGATATAAGTTCACACGAGGCCACCTCCATACAACAGGCATGTAGAATGGCTCACAAACTAGTGAACCAGATTGAGGAAAGAATTAAAGAACAGACGGCTGAAGAGGCCAATGTGAAGCAAGTCAAAAGAAAGTGGGAGGAAAACGGTGATAAGAATCACCAATACAACAACAACAGCAATTACAATAATAATCGCAACAATTATCCCAACAATCGCAACATCAATCGCAACTACAACAAACGGCCCAACAACAACAACAACAACAACAACAACAACAACAACAACAGCAACTACAACAATCGTCCCAACAACAACAATCAGAAGCAGCTATGCCAAAGGTGTGAAAAGTATCACTCGGGGTTCTGCACCAAATTTTGCAACAAGTGTAAAAGAAATGGTCATAGCGCGGCGAAGTGTGAGGTCTACGGACCAGGGGTTAACAGAATGAAAGGAACAAATGGTGTCGGAACGAGTAATGGCGGAGCAAGTAGTATCGGAGCAAGTTATGCCAATGTAGTTTGTTATAAATGTGGAAAACTGGGCCACATTATTAGAAATTGTCCGAACCAGGAGAACACGAATGGACAAGGCCGCGGAAGAGTTTTCAATATTAATGCGGCAGAGGCACAGGAAGACCCGGAGCTTGTTACGGGTACGTTTCTTATTGACAATAAATCTGCTTACGTTTTATTTGATTCGGGTGCGGATAGAAGCTATATGAGTAGAGATTTTTGTGCTAAATTAAGTTGTCCATTGACGCCGTTGGATAGTAAATTTTTACTCGAATTAGCAAATGGTAAATTAATTTCAGCAGATAATATATGTCGGAATCGAGAAATTAAACTGGTTAGCGAAACTTTTAAGATTGACTTGATACCAGTAGAGTTAGGGAGTTTTGATGTGATAATTGGTATGGACTGGTTGAAAGAAGTGAAAGCAGAGATCATTTGTTACAAAAATGCAATTCGCATTATACGAGAAAAAAGAAAACCCTTAATGGTGTACGGAGAAAAGGGCAACACGAAGCTACATCTTATTAGTAATTTGAAGGCACAAAAACTAATAAGAAAAGGTTGCTATGCTATTCTAGCACACGTCGAGAAAGTACAAACTGAAGAAAAGAGCATCAATGATGTTCCCGTCGCAAAAGAATTTCCCGATGTATTTCCGAAAGAATTACCGGGATTACCCCCACATCGATCCGTTGAATTTCAAATAGATCTTGTACCAGGAGCTGCACCAATAGCTCGTGCTCCTTACAGACTCGCACCCAGCGAGATGAAAGAACTGCAAAGCCAATTACAAGAACTTTTAGACCGTGGTTTCATTCGACCAAGCACATCACCGTGGGGAGCTCCTGTTTTGTTTGTCAAGAAGAATGATGGTACATTCAGGTTGTGTATCGACTACCGAGAGTTGAACAAACTTACCATCAAGAACCGCTACCCACTACCGAGAATCGACGACTTATTTGATCAACTACAAGGCTCGTCTGTTTATTCAAAGATTGACTTACGTTCCGGGTATCATCAAATGTGGGTGAAAGAAGATGATGTTCCAAAGACTGCTTTCAGAACACGTTACGGTCATTACGAGTTTATGGTCATGCCATTTGGTTTAACTAATGCACCACCTGTGTTCATGGACCTTATGAACCGAGTGTGTGGACCATACCTTGACAAGTTTGTCATTGTTTTCATTGATGACATACTTATTTACTCAAAGAATGACCAAGAACACGGTGAACATTTGAGAAAGGTGTTAGAAGTATTGAGGAAGGAAGAATTGTACGCTAAATTTTCAAAGTGTGCATTTTAGTTGGAAGAAGTTCAATTCCTCGGTCACATAGTGAACAAAAAAGGTATTAAGGTGGATCCGGCAAAGATAGAAACTGTTGAAAAGTGGGAAACCCCGAAAACTCCGAAACACATACGCCAGTTTTTAGGACTAGCTGGTTACTATAGAAGGTTCATCCAAGACTTTTCCAGAATAGCAAAACCCTTGACTGCATTAATGCATAAAGGGAAGAAATTTGAATGGAAGGATGAACAAGAGAAAGCGTTTCAGTTATTGAAGAAAAAGCTAACTACGGCACCTATATTGTCATTGCCTGAAGGGAATGATGATTTTGTGATTTATTGTGACGCATCAAAGCAAGGTATCGGTTGTGTATTAATGCAACGAACGAAGGTGATTGCTTATGCGTCTAGACAATTGAAGATTCACGAGAAAAATTATACGACGCATGATTTGGAATTAGGCGCGATTGTTTTTGCATTAAAGACTTGGAGGCACTACTTATATGGGGTCAAAATTATTATATATACCGACCACAAAAGTCTTCAACACATATTTAATCAGAAACAACTGAATATGAGGCAGCGTAGGTGGATTGAATTGTTGAATGATCATGACTTTGAGATTCGTTACCACCCGGGGAAGGCAAATGTGGTAGCCGACGCCTTGAGCAGGAAGGACAGAGAACCCATTCGAGTAAAATCTATGAATATAATGATTCACAAAAACCTTACTACTCAAATAAAGGAGGCGCAACAAGGAGTTTTAAAAGAGGGAAATTTAAAGGATGAAATACCCAAAGGATCGGAGAAGCATCTTAATATTCGGGAAGACGGAACCCGGTATAGGGCTGAAAGGATTTGGGTACCAAAATTTGGAGATATGAGAGAAATGGTACTTAGAGAAGATCATAAAACCAGATACTCAATACATCCTGGAACGGGGAAGATGTACAAGGATCTCAAGAAGCATTTTTGGTGGCCGGGTATGAAAGCCGATGTTGCTAAATACGTAGGAGAATGTTTGACGTGTTCTAAGGTCAAAGCTGAGCATCAGAAACCATCAGGTCTACTTCAACAACCCGAAATCCCGGAATGGAAATGGGAAAACATTACCATGGATCTCATCACTAAATTGCCAAGGACTGTAAGTGGTTTTGATACTATTTGGGTAATAGTTAATCGTCTCACCAAATCAGCACACTTCCTGCCAATAAGAGAAGATGACAAGATGGAGAAGTTAGCACGACTGTATTTGAAGGAAGTCGTCTCCAGACATGGAATACCAATCTCTATTATCTCTGATAGGGATGGCAGATTTATTTCAAGATTCTGGCAGACATTACAGCAAGCATTAGGAACTCGTCTAGACATGAGTACTGCCTATCATCCACAAACTGATGGGCAGAGCGAATGGACGATACAAACGCTTGAATACATGCTACGAGCATGTGTTATTGATTTCGGAAATAGTTGGGATCGACATCTACCGTTAGCAGAATTTTCCTACAACAACAACTACCATTCAAGCATTGAGATGGCGCCGTTTGAAGCACTTTATGGTAGAAAGTGCAGGTCTTCGCTTTGTTGGAGTGAAGTGGGGGATAGACAGATTACGGGTCCGGAGATAATACAAGAAACTACCGAGAAGGTAATCCAAATTCAACAACGGTTGAAAACTGCCCAAAGTCGACAAACGAGCTACGCTGACATAAAAAGAAAAGATATAAAATTTGAAATTGGAGATATGGTCATGCTTAAAGTTGCACCTTGGAAAGGCATTGTTCGATTTGGTAAACGAGGGAAATTAAATCTAAGGTATATTGGACCATTCAAGATTATTGATCGTGTCGGACCAGTAGCTTACCGACTTGAGTTACCTCAACAACTCGCGGCTGTACATAACACTTTCCACGTCTCGAATTTGAAGAAATGTTTTGCTAAAGAAGATCTCACTATTCCGTTAGATGAAATCCAAATCAACGAAAAACTTCAATTTATCGAAGAACCCGTCGAAATAATGGATCGAGAGGTTAAAAGACTTAAGCAAAACAAGATACCAATTGTTAAGGTTTGATGAAATGCTCGTAGAGGACCCGAGTTCACCTGAGAACGAGAATATCAGATGAAGAAGAAATACCCGCATTTATTTCCAGAAGATACGTCAACACCTCCAACTGCTTAAAATTTCGGGACGAAATTTATTTAACGGGTAGGTACTGTAGTGACCCGAACTTTTCCATGTTTATATATATATTAAATGAAATTGTTATTTACATGATTAAGTGTTTCCAACATGTTAAGCAATCAAACTTGTTAAGACTTGATTAATTGAAAGAGGTTTCATATAGACAATTGACCACCCAAGTTGACCGGTGATTCACGAACGTTAAAACTTGTAAAAACAATACGATGACATATATATGGTTATATATATATAGTTAACATTATTTTATTATAAGTATGTATCTCATTAGGTATTTTAACAATGAGTTATATACATAAAAATGAGACTATTAATTTAAGAAACTCGAAAACGATATATATAACGATTATCGTTATAACAACGTCTTACTAGGTACATATGAATCATATTAAGATATTGATACACTTGGTTAATTATGTTAAATGATAAGTAAATATATTATTAAGTGTATTAACAATGAAATACATATGTAAAAATAAGACTACTAACTTAATGATTTTGAAACGAGACATATATGTAACGATTATCGTTGTAACGACATTTAACTGTATATACATCATACTAAGATATATTATATATCATAATATCATGATAATATAACAATTTAACATCTCATTTGTTATAATAAACAATGGGTTACCAACATTCAACAAGATCGTTAACCTAAAGGTTTCAAAACAACATTTACATGTAACGACTAACGATGACTTAACGACTCAGTTAAAATGTATATACATGTAGCATTTTTATATGTATTCATACACTTTTGAAAGACTTCAAGACACTTATCAAAATACTTCTACTTAACAAAAATGCTTACAATTACATCCTCGTTCAGTTTCATCAACAATTCTACTCGTATGCACCCGTATTCGTACTCGTACAATACACAGCGTTTAGATGTATGTACTATTGGTATATACACTCCAATGATCAGATCTTAGCAGCCCATGTGAGTCACCTAACACATATGGGAACCATCATTTGGCAACTAGCATGAAATATCTCATAAAATTACAAAAATATGAGTAATCATTCATGACTTATTTACATGAAAACAAAATTACATATCCTTTATATCTAATCCATACACCAACGACCAAAAACACCTACAAACACTTTCATTCTTCAATTTTCTTCATCTAATTGATCTCTCTCAAGTTCTATCTTCAAGTTCTAAGTGTTCTTCATAAATTCCAAAAGTTCTAGTTTCATAAAATCAAGAATACTTCCGAGATTGCAAGTTTACTTCCAAGTTTTCTAAATCCATTCCAAGTAATCATCCAAGATTAAGAAACCTTTGTTACTTATAGTAGGTTATCTTTCTAATACAAGGTAATAATCATATTCAAACTTTAATTCAATTTCTATAACTATAACAATCTTATTTCGAGTGGAAATCTTACTTGAAATTGTTTTCGTGTCATGATTCTGCTTCAAGAACTTTCAAGCCATCCAAGGATCCTTTGAAGCTAGATCTATTTTTCTCATTTCCAGTAGGTTTATCCAAGGAACTTGAGATAGTAATGATGTTCATAACATCATTCGATTCATACATATAAAGCTATCTTATTCGAAGGTTTAAACTTGTAATCACTAGAACATAGTTTAGTTAATTCTAAACTTGTTCGCAAATAAAAGTTAATCCTTCTAACTTGAATTTTAAAATCAACTAAACACATGTTCTATATCTATATGATATGCTAACTTAATGATTTAAAACCTGGAAACACGAAAAACACCGTAAAACCGGATTTACGCCGTCGTAGTAACACCGCGGGCTATTTTGGGTTAGTTAATTAAAAACTATGATAAACTTTGATTTAAAAGTTGTTATTCTGAGAAAATGATTTTTATTATGAACATGAAACTATATCCAAAAATTATGGTTAAACTCAAAGTGGAAGTATGTTTTCTAAAATGGTCATCTAGACGTCGTTCTTTCGACTGAAATGACTACCTTTACAAAAACAACTTGTAACTTATTTTTCCGACTATAAACCTATACTTTTTATGTTTAGATTCATAAAATAGAGTTCAATATGAAACCATAGCAATTTGATTCACTCAAAACGGATTTAAAATGAAGAAGTTATGGGTAAAACAAGATTGGATAATTTTTCTCATTTTAGCTACGTGAAAATTGGTAACAAATCTATTCTAACCATAACTTAATCAACTTGTATTGTATATTATGTAATCTTGAGATACCATAGACACGTATACAATGTTTTGACCTATTATGTCGACACATCTATATATATTTCGGAACAACCATAGACACTCTATATGTGAATGTTGGAGTTAGCTATACAGGGTTGAGGTTGATTCCAAAATATATATTGTTTGAGTTGTGATCAATACTGAGATACGTATACACTGGGTCGTGGATTGATTCAAGATAATATTTATCGATTTATTTCTGTACATCTAACTGTGGACAACTAGTTGTAGGTTACTAACGAGGACAGCTGACTTAATAAACTTAAAACATCAAAATATATTAAAAGTGTTGTAAATATATTTTGAACATACTTTGATATATATGTATATATTGTTATAGGTTCGTGAATCAACCAGTGGCCAAGTCTTACTTCCCGACGAAGTAAAAATCTGTGAAAGTGAGTTACAGTCCCACTTTTAAAATCTAATATTTTTGGGATGAGAATACATGCAGGTTTTATAAATGATTTACAAAATAGACACAAGTACATGAAACTACATTCTATGGTTGAATTATCGAAATCGAATATGCCCCTTTTTATTAAGTCTGGTAATCTAAGAATTAGGGAACAGACACCCTAATTGACGCGAATCCTAAAGATAGATCTATTGGGCCTAACAAACCCCATCCAAAGTACCGGATGCTTTAGTACTTCGAAATTTATATCATATCCGAAGGGTGTCCCGGAATGATGGGGATATTCTTATATATGCATCTTGTTAATGTCGGTTACCAGGTGTTCACCATATGAATGATTTTTATCTCTATGTATGGGATGTGTATTGAAATATGAAATCTTGTGGTCTATTATTATGATTTGATATATATAGGTTAAACCTATAACTCACCAACATTTTTGTTGACGTTTAAAGCATGTTTATTCTCAGGTGATTATTAAGAGCTTCCGCTGTAGCATACTTAAATAAGGACGAGATTTGGAGTCCATGCTTGTATGATATTGTGTAAAAACTGCATTCAAGAAACTTATTTTGTTGTAACATATTTGTATTGTAAACCATTATGTAATGGTCGTGTGTAAACAGGATATTTTAGATTATCATTATTTGATAATCTACGTAAAGCTTTTTAAAACCTTTATCTATGAAATAAAGGTTATGGTTTGTTTTAAAAATGAATGCAGTCTTTGAAAAATGTCTCATATAGAGGTCAAAACCTCGCAACGAAATCAATTAATATGGAACGTTTTTAATCAATAAGAACGGGACATTTCACCTTTGTGTTGACTGTTTAAGCATGTTTATTCTTAGGTCCTTAAGAAAGTCTTCCGCTGTTGAATTATCTGAGCAAGCTGTGCATGGAGTCTCATGCTTTGGTTTAAATAAAGTGTTGCATTCAATAAAACCTTTGTCATGTATTATATTCGACTGTTATGTCACGTGTGTAGTATTTGGAAGTCGATGTATTTTGGGGAATATTTCTTAAATAATCGCCCACTTGTTTAAAACATGCATTATGTATAATAATGGTGTGTTTTTTTAAGAAACGAATGCAATATTTTCTAAAACGTATCATATAGAGGTCAAATACCTCGCTATGTGACCAATGAATAACGTACAACGTTTATAGTAATATGGACGGGTCATTTCAGTTGGCATCAGAGCAGGGGTCTTAGCGAACCAAGTCTTGCATTAATGTGCCTAACTGATAGATGTTAGGATGCATTAGTGAGTCTGGACTTCGACAGTGTTTGCATGTCAAAAGTTTTGCTTATCATTTCTTGTCGGAAATTACCTGCTTATCATCTCAAGTTTAGACGCGTCTTACTGCATTTATTGCATAGATAGTTTATAGACAAATTTCATATCTTAAGCATATCTATTACAGTAAACTCTATCAAACATCTTCCATAAAATCCTCTGTAACTTATGAGATTCTGATATTATAAATACATATGTAAATTATGTATTGAGGAATACCAAACTAGTCCTATAATTTATTTCATTTCAAAAATCTTTTCCCTACTCTGTATGAGATGGATCCTTCAACCGGTTCGAGTTCATCGGATTCCGACAGCTATTCCGATATGGATATTCACCTGAGCTCCGAAAGCAGTGTAACTGGAATAGATCAACCGATTAGCCATCATCTATTTTGGATGGATTAGGGATGGGTTCGTAGCCGACTCAGTCAATGAAGACGAGAAGAAGGCAATCCTTTCCACCCACCAAATTTCCCTCTCGGCGAAGAACCTGAAGCACTTAACGGTGAACCAGTCCGAAACACTATTTTTACCCTCATTTCCAGAGTATCTCGCCACGATTATATATTATCTAAACTTCTAGATCTTATTCATCCGCTCGTTCCAACCGCCAATCATCCCGGTGTACTAGAAGAAGTCAACGAGCTTCGCGCTAGAGTGGTGGCTTTGGAGAATATGATGCAGAACTTACAAGCATCACAAGCCCCACAAACACCAACTGCACCACCTGCATCAACACCAACAGTACCATTACCACCACCAACAACATCCGCGTCGCAAGCCCCAACATCACAATCTGTCCCACGAGCATCAACCTCATACGCCCTGTAGATAGGAATACCAATAAAATCAAACGATGAAGTATTGATTCATAATTTCATTGGAAAAATATTCTACGATGATTATGTAATCTCTAAAGTTTTAGGGATTATTCATTCTAGCTCCAGCAAAAAAAATCAAATGAGTTTAATAGTATATTAACTCATTAAATCCATATTACATCTGAAGGAAATATACATACATATATTTTCATAAAGACTGTAATAAAAATTCTTTTGTACAAAATATTACTTGTGAAATTTTATTTTAACGGGTAGGTAATACCCGAGAAATATTTCAGTTCACATTAATATGTTACACTATACATTTTCAATGATGTTTCGACAATCGTTAATTATACTCTCTCCTTTCATAGCAATATACATCATTTCACAAAATTCAAGACAACCATTTTCCATACTAATTCAATTACATATTTTGATTTTTGACAGATCAAAATCCAAGTCAAGATTTAAGAAGTGCCATCAATCTTAAATTCCTACATCCTTCAAAATCATACTTTAAATTCTAACTATACTAAAACATCACTTTCATTCACAGAACTCATAAAGATATTCGTATCATTCAAGATTCACGATGAATTCATTATACGGATATTGACGATGACAACCTGCGTCTAAACCCTTCAAAATTCTTGAAAACATCTCAACTAAGGAACAATCGAGAGAATGAACCAATCACATGATACATACGAAGAATATATGCATATAGATATGCATTCGGAGGACATTTGAACCTAAGCAAAGGTTCAACACGTATCCGTGTCAGATCCTTTAGCATTATTATTACCCAAAATAACTTTACAATCCCTTTTCAAAATAGCAAATTTTGTCACAGCTCCAAAAAGACAACTTCGACTTTTCATCCTGAGTAGCCTTATTATAACCTTGATATATACGTTGTCTTTTCACCATCGTTACCGAGGAACCTTTTATATTCCACCACATTAGTAGTAAGCTTGCCAGCAACTTTATTGCTCTTTGACTTAAATCTCTCTGAAAGATCACTATAAAACCTTGTCATGTACCCATCTACATCTTGTAACAATAATTGACATACCAAACCCCAGGAAGCATCAATAATTATTCTTGAATCTCACATCATTTCTGCATATACATATAACGTTATCTCCTGGAATTATAATTCTAAAATCCGGAATATCACTTCAGCCTACAAATCAGTACTATGAAGTTTTGAAAAAGCTGAATGAAGTAGCAGAAACTGTAGACAACCGTAACAGTCAAAAGTTGATGATAAAGAATATTGTGTTAGCAAAGCACAGAAAAAGAGAAGGTTTGGAACTGGAAAACGGATTGAGCAAACCCTGAAGGAGGCTGTAGATAAATCACAAGGACTAAATCTGCCTTCAAAGAATCCAAATGATTCAGTATCTGCTGAAGTCTTTAGCGAATACCTTGCTCCTTACTCTAAACCCTTGTGGACAATATTCTTCATCATCCTCCGATCTTAGATATTCTAAGATATCATCGTATCTTTCATTATAAATATCCTCCATATTTCTGAAGATATTTTCATAACTATTCTTATCTGAAATAATTCATCTTTTCGCGCTATCTATGTTACATCATAAAAGAAACTATTTTAGTTTCTAAATTCTGGAACCTTTGAGTTTAAAATATGAATGTTTTGAAGTAGTGTTAGGAACTGAAGCATGAGTTAGTATAATATAATGACACTTGATCAACGTGATTATATTACAGTACGTCATGTTGAGTTTCTAATGGAACCTGATGATTCACAGACCATACCGTCATCATGTGCCATGTTACACGACTCTTACATTCTACTGAATCTCTAAACAAATCAAGAACACATTTTCTTGATAGTTCTATCTTTTCTCTTGAATTTTGGTAATTTGACTAATCAAGATCGTGCTATTACAAATTCTCTCTTAGAACATTAGTCATGTTCATCTGAAACTCCATACCTACGAATTCTGGACCATTACTCGCTTTACTTAAAATCGAGAAGAGAAAACAAAAGCATGAAGCTTCGAAATAGGAATAGGAGTATAAATCACAGCAAATGGAAGAGAGCAATAACCGTGAATGACAATACACAAGCACAGGAGCTCCGAAATATAAGGAAAAATATAAGCACAACAACACAGAGAATTACAAACCGTGTATATCAATGTGTATAGCAATATAAAGACACAGGAGAACTAAAAACACCATAAACCCAAGAACATAGTAGAAATTAACGGATTCCTCCGGTGGAAGATGAAAAAGAAGAATAACAGATGTGATAGTCAAGAATATATCAAGAATTAAAACTGGATGGAGCATATTGACGAATGTTTTGGAAGTACGAAGAAAGGAAGAAAGTATAAAAGATGGGAGATGTGGAAATAAGGAAACGTAGGAGGTTGATTTATATTAACATATCCGACAGAGAAATCGAGACCGATTATTGTATTAATTCGAAGAGGATCATAATTTTCTTAATCGTCGAAGAATCAAATCTTATATAGATTACAAAGATTTTCTTTAATTCGGAGATCAACCGTTATGACGGCAAAAGATAAGACGAATCCCTATTTTCTCATTTCACTCTTTTACGATAGCTTCACTCATACGTTTTGAGTAATCGAATTATTTTATCTACATTTCTCAATCATGATAAAACCCTATGAATCAACTTATATTCGTCATAATAACATTCTTATTGTTAGCCATGACGACCTTGATCAAATTTCGGGACGAAATTTCTTTAACGGGTAGGTACTGTGACGACCCGGAAATTTCCGACCAAATTTAAACTTAATCTTTATATAATTCCAATTTGATAAGCAATGAATTTTAATAAATCTTGAACCTCCAGAAAGAGTTTTAAACAAGCTTTTGGTCACCCTTTTATTCCGACGATTCACGAACGTCATAACTTGATTTAATTGTTTAATTATTGTGTATATATATGAATTTATATATATTTAACTTGAAAATATGATAATTAAATATATCATTAAGTATATTAACAAAGTATTATATATATATTTTCATACTACTAATTTAAAGATTTTTTGAACAATATATATATTACTATTTAAACGACGTAATTAACTTATGTTAAAATGTATTTACATATAATGTATTACGAGTGTAAATACATCCTTACAATTATTGAATACACTTTATATTATACCAATACATATAAAGGATAGCTATACTCATATTTCCGTTCAATTTTCTCAAGAATTCTACTCGCATTCATACGGTATTTTTACCCGTATTATACACAACTTCTAGAAGTATTAACTATTGGTATATACCAATAGAAATATGAAATTATTTGTGTAATATGTCATCCATGACTTAATCAATTTAATATGTCATGCATGACTTAATACAATTTAACTTATCTTAGATATTTTTTCACTAAAAGTCAAAATTATAAGTTTATAAATAAGGACCATTTTAACTCACTTTTACTCCACATTTTCTTAAACTAAAAACACACACTTGAATGCTCTCATATCATACTTTAATCTCAGCAACTTTTCTCTTCATAATCAAGGTAAAATACTTCTCAAAATCCTTGTTCAATTCCTTGTATAGTTGCTATCTTATTATACTTATAAAACTTGTAAAAACTAGAACTTGTTTTGGTGAACACCAAGCTTGTTTGAAAAACTAATCTAATCTTTCTAACTTAACTCTAATAACACTTATTTATATGTATTATGATTTTATATTAAGTTAATATAAGAACTTATAACTTGTACATATGAAGAACACCTTGAAACTTAACATATATCCTTTAATCTCCATTCGGTAAAAAGCGGGCTGTTTTGGGTTGGGAATTAAAAACCTATCTTAGGCTTTGAGTTTGAGGCTAAGACTTTGGAAATATGTTAATATATGTAAATAAGACTTCCAGTATTTTTTTCATGATTTTAGACAAAGTGGAAGTATTTTATCAAAAATCATATATTGGGTGGATGCCGGGATTTTTCCAAATCTGTCCACCGACACAAAAAGAGGGTAAAGCTCTAAAAATTACTACTTGGGATGAACTTTTTGAATTGGTTTTTTAAAATTTACTTCTTAATGAATTCATAGCAATTTGATTCACTTTAAACGGAGTTGTAATGAATATTTGGCGAGCAAAACAAAATCTGCTAAAATTAACGTTATATGGACGAAATTTATATTATAAAAACTATATTAACCATATCCTTGTTAACTTTTCCTATATCCTATATATATTTGGACATGTTATCAGTAGTATAACAAAATATTATAATCTTAGTTATTTCTGTGATTGTATATATGTATAATAATATTCTTGGTACGTCCTAACACAATAAGTATACAATATGTTTTGAAAAATCCTAAGACAATACGTACACAATATGTCTTAGTTAATTCTAAGACAATACGTATACAATACGTCTCTGGGTTGATGCAAAGACAATACATATACAATACGTCGTGGGGTAATTCTAAGATTTTATATATATATATATATATATATATATATATATATATATATATATATATATATATATATATATATATATATATATATATATATATACCGATTATTGGACTGTTGGACTTTTTGGACTATTTTGGACTACTAACAAAGGACTACTAACAATGGACTACTAACATAAAATGTTAAAAAAATTATTATATAAGTATTCTATGAACTTGCTTTATTTTATTCATATGTCGTATTATTATCTGAATCTTTATTATTGTTATAGGTTCGTGAATCTAAGGATGACGGTCATATTTTTAATAAGTTGAAAACTTATTATTAATATACTTTTACTACTGTGAGTATATAGTCCCATTTTTAAACTCTAAAAATATTTTGGGATGAGAATACATGCATTTTATGTTTTACGCCATGGACACAAGTACTTAAAATATATTCTACGTTGAGTTGTACCACATTGCATATCTTCCATAATAGCTTGGTAACTAATATTTACATGTTGTAAGAACATGTTAGCGCGAATCCTATTGATAGATCTATCGGGTTTGACAACCCCAACCGGGCAAGTCGCTCTAGTATCGTAAATGGTTGCATAGTACTTCGTTTTTACTAAAATTGGTACAGTGTAGGGAGATTTCATAATAAAGAGAATATGCCACATTAATGGTTAAGTATGGTTACCGAAGCGCTCAACAACTTATAGAATACTTTTATACACTTGCGAGTGTACATATATTTATAACTATGAAATCTTGTGGTTTATATTTATATCGATGCTAAACCTATATATCTCACTAACCTTTGTGTTGACTGTTTAAGCATGTTTATTCTCAGGTCCTTAAGAAAGTCTTCCGCTGCTGAATTATCTGAGCAAGCTGTGAATGGAGTCTCATGCTTTGGTTTCAATAAAGTGTTGCATTCAATAAAACCTTTGTCATGTATTATATTTGACTGTTATGTCACGTGTGTAGTATTTGGAAACCGATGTATTTTGGGGAATATTTCTTAAATAATCGCCCACTTTTTTAAAACATGCATTATGTATAATAATGGTGTGTTTTTTTTAGAAACGAATGCAATATTTTCTAAAACGTATCACATAGAGGTCAAATACCTCGCTATGGGACCAATGAATAATGTACCGCATTTATAGTAATATGGACGGGTCGTTTCAGTTATATCAACACAAAGGTTATCATAAATATGGAACCCGACCCATTTAGGGTACTCGAAATACTCCATTCATTGATCTTATCATTTTCTTTGATAATGATTATACTAAAAATCGAATTCATTTAAAGAATTCAAGTTATATCATATTTCGTGATACGAAAATATCCTCGTTTTTGTTATTAACTTTCCTTAGCAAAATTTCGGGACGAAATTTCTTTTAACGGATAGGTACTGTCATGACCCGAAAATTTTGGTCAAATTTAAACTATGATAATTCCGACAAGATAAGCAAATTGATGTGTTGCATTAAAATATTTTTTTTCATACATTTAATTAACCATTGGACTTTACCCTACGATTCACGAACAACCTATAATTTAAAACTTGAACCCGTCATGATTTATATATGAAATGATAAAAATTTACTATTAAACGATCCTATTTCAAATTAAAAATTTTACGCATTAAGTCGTTTTATTTTTATGATATAATTTTTGTAATTTTTTTAAGAAACGAAGTTAAATTAAAAATGTACAATTTGTAAAGCACAACGTACAACAACGTGTAGCTTAAATAGTTGAATCGAAATTAATTCATTTACTATTCATATGAATAGTATATGAAATGAAATTAATTAATTTACTATTCACATGAAAGTGACATGATAGAAATTATTAATTATAAGTTACATAATATACCCCTAAAGTATTTAATAAATATGACTTTTTAAAAGTTTACGATTCAAATTTGATTCTAAATTTATTATTATATTATTATATTTTATTTCAATGTTATTATATTATTATATTTATTATATTATTATATTAAAATTTATATTATATTATATATCTTTGTCCAGTCAAAAACTAGGAAAACACATATTACGCTTATAAACTTTATAAATGAACCTTTTTACAACTAATTTCATAAAGCTTAAGACCAAAACAGATATATATGTATTCAAATATAAAAAGTGGAATTTTTACTCATACTTTTACCCGTCAATTATTAGCAACAAGAGTACGAAATATCGATCCGTGAAAACTGTCAGCAAATATTATTGAATTCTAATTCACACATTTGATTCCTTTTATTATTATATTATTTTAATATTATTATATTATTACTTTATTATAATATTATAATATTATATTTTATTCCAATATTATAAAATTATTATATTTATACTATATATATGAAACGATTATGTTTCTGGTTCAATTCATTCACATAGATAGATATAGATATATTACTCCGTAGTACTAAATTCTTATTATTATTTTTATTATTATTACTCTTAATATTAATATTAGTATTATTATTAAGTAGTATCATTAATATTAGTATTAGTAATATATAAAATACTACGACGGGGTTATGTTCAAGTGATTTCAAAATGGATTTTTCAAATGGGTTAAAGCTAAGGAATTCATGGGTATTAAAAAAGGAGGTTATGGGTATTGATCTGGGGTATTGTTCGTGAATCAAAGGTCAACCCTGCATTTATCATTTCCATTGGGTTTGCATACTTTTCCTGCAATATTGAACCACAATATTGATACGTGAGTTTTCATAGCTCCCTTTTTATATATATTTTTGGGCTGAGAATACATGCGTATTTTATAACTGTTTTATGAAATGGACACAAGTACTAAAAACATATTCTAAGTTGAGTTGTACCACTTTGCATATTTTTCCCTAATAGCTTGGTAACTAATATTTACATGTTGTAAGAGCATGTAAGCGCGAATCCTATTGATAGATCTATCGGGTTTGACAATCCCAACCGGGCTAGTCGCTCTAGTATCGTAAACGGTTACATAGTACTTCGTTTTTACTACACTTGGTACAGTGTAGGGAGATTTCATAATAAAGGGAATATGCCACATTAATTGTTAACTATGGTTACCGAAGCGCTCAACAACTTATAGAATACTTTTATACACTTGCGAGTGTACAGATATTTATGGAAACTGAAATCTTGTGTGTATTACTATTACGGAAATGATTGATTATGATAAACTATGAACTCAACAACCTTTTTGGTTGACACTTTAAAGCATGTTTATTCTCAGGTATTAAAGAAGCTTTCGCTGTTTAACTGCTATGTGCATGGAGTCTTACATGGCATATTTTTCAAGGAAACTTTGCTTTCAAGCATTAATATGTATTATATTTTGACTGTTTAGTCTATTGATGTTTTATTATGAACTATCAATTATTGGGATTGTCTATATGTAGAAATCACCACAAGTCGAAAACATTTATATACATGTTTTAAAAATGTATACAGATTTTAAAACTTTCATATATAGAAAGCGCGTCTTTTGAAATGAATGCAATGTTTGTAAAACGTATCATATAGAGGGCAAACCTCGCAATGGGACCGATGAATGATGTGCTGCGTCAATAGGGATTTTGGCGGGCCATCACAATACACTTTAAGTATTTGATTATTTCTTTTTTTCTTACCCTTGTTTGAGAGTTGTATTAGTTAAATATTTTGGAGAGTGTAGTTGGCTTAAGAGAGTCGTCTATATCATTGTAACAATTTGTGATATAGTGTATTTCTCTCTTTGGGAGCCGGTGGTTTTTCTCCTGTTTTGGAGTTTCCACGTTAAATCTTGTGTTGTATATTGTTCTTATTTCTTTACTGTTATTATTCGACTGGGTGGTGGGAATTAGTTAGGCCGTAATTTCCCAACAACTGGTATCAGAGCGTCAGGTTTGACGGGGATATCGGTTATAGGAGTCGGAGTATGCTCTGTGATTGCCACGGGAGTGGATCGTCCACATCAGAAACGAGTTCTATTGATCGTATAGGGTAGCTGGTTTGACAATATTTTTTCTGATTCATAGTAATAGTTGGATTTGTTAGTGGCGAGTTGTGGATTTCCGATTTAAAGGGTCCTTGCTACCTGCTCTACATCTTTTGGCTATTCGAAACGTGAGCAAAATCAGAGAAAGTGTTGTTTATAGGATACGGATACGATGTCGAAGTTCAGTCCAATGAGGTTTGGTGTAGAGAAATTTGATGGGATGATCAATTTTGGCTTATGGCAGGTTCAAGTCAAGGATGTGTTGATTCAGTCCGGGTTACACAAGGCATTGAAAGGTAAACCCACCTTTGTTCCCGGCAGTGATTCTAGCAGTAAGTTCGATGAAGAAGAATGGGATGATATGGATTTGAGGGCAGCAAGTGCGATTCGTTTGTGTCTTGCAAAGAACGTGCTTGCAAATGTGCACGGATTATCAACGGCAAAGGAGCTTTGGGTTAAATTAGAGCAGTTGTACCAGGGCAAGGGCATCTCAAATCGGTTGTGTCTTAAAGAACAATTTCATACTCTGCGTATGGATGGGGGTTCAAAGATTTCAGATCATCTAAGTATTCTTAATGGTATTGTTTCATAACTGGAGGCTATTGGAGTTAAAATGGATGATGAAGATAAAGCTTTGAGGTTGATATTATCTTTATCAACGTCTTATGAACACATGAAACCTATTTTGATATATGGGAAGAAAACTCTGAAGTTTGAAGACGTTACTAGCAAGCTCCTATCCGAGGAGAAAAGACTGGAAGGTAACGGGGTCTCGTCATCAGAAAGTACGGTACTGTTGTGTTCGGATAGGCGGAAGAGAAACTTCGAAAAGAATCTAGTATGCTGGAAGTGCGGGAAAACTGGGCATGTAAGGGTTAATTGTCCAGGTGGAGCTAATTCGGCAAATGGCTCCAAAGACGCTAACATTGTCTCCGTTGTTACGAAGAGTGACAAATTCCTCTGAAGTCACACCATCCTCATGGTGTGTCCGCGCCACCATGGAAAGGGATGTTCGTTAGCAGTTCCACAATTGCACATGGGCATTGGTTTGGCATTGATGCAGGTTGTGTGGTGGAAACTGATGTTGTAGCTGATGAAACATCCAGAGAAAGCCAAACAGGAAGTTGCACCATAAAGTTTCAGCTGGTTGTTTAACAACATGTGCCGAGGTGAAATGCTTGGAATGTGTAATTCTAAGTTCTACACTTTTAATGGTGGAGTATGATAATTCTTATTAAGAGTTATGATTGTATGTGACGACAATGATTGTTGGGTCTTGACAATGTTCGGTAAAGATGCAAGTTTTGTCTCTTGGGAGATAATGTCAACGGCATGAAGATGAGGATCTTGAAGTTGTTGTCGAGGAAGCGTCTACATTGGTTATCTTTGCAATGTGGAAGCATGATTATTTTCTTCTATCCAAAAGGTGGAGATTTGTTAGTTATATTTTGGTTAGAAGGAAAAATGGAGTTTTGTCCCACATTGGTAGAAGAGTGAAGTTGGAGGTGAACTCCTTGGCTATAAAAGGAGGCCATGGGATTACTTCCAAATTGCATCAATCAATACACTTTAAGTATTTGATTATTTCTTTCATTCTTACCCTTATTTGAGAGTTGTATTATTTAAATATTTTGGAGAGTGTAGTTGGCTTAAGAGAGTCGTCTATATCACTGTAACAATTTGTGATATAGTGTATTTCTCTCTTTGGGGGCCGGTGGTTTTTCTCCTGTTTTGGAGTTTCCACGTTAAATCTTGTATTGTGTATTGTTCTTATTTCTTTACTGTTATTGTTGGACTGGGTGGTGGGAATTAGTGAGGCCGTAATTTCCCAACAATACCGGCGTTGAAGATTGTCAAAAATTTCCTGTTAATAGTTGCACCTCATAACTAATGAGTATTAATTAATAATGTAATAAACAAACAAATAATATTTTCAACTATTGCACTTGGCATGGATGTCTTAACCAACCTCTGTTGTTTTGTAAATGTGAAACAATAAATGTTCAGGCGGGTTGGGTAACAGCGGGTGCATCATGCTTGGGTTGAAACGGGTCATTGTTTACTCTGGGTTGAAAAGGTCTTGTTCTTGTTGTGTCGAGCTGTACACACTATATTTCTATTACATAGACAATTTTTTAACTGTAATCATAAGCTAATTATTTGAATAAAATGATGTAGGAGTTTGTATACGGTAAAAGTAGACTTTAGGCAACTTTAATGTGTTAGACCCGTATGACCCATTTTCAAAACCTTTGAGATATGAAAACTGCTCTCAATTAGTATGGATCAGATTTGCCTAGTGTAACTATACATATGTTATTTGTCAACTAGAATGGTTGTTTTCTTACATTATATCCAGTGTTGTAAACCTGCTGGATTAATGTCGACTACTTCCCGATTACCCCTTTTTAGGAACTGGCCGATCTGATTTTCCAAAATCCAAGTACTTAATTGGTCAACATCGGAAAATGGGCCAAATTCGGTTTTAATCGGTCAAAATCCGTCAAATTTAATAACAGTCAACATTTTAAATTTTAATTTAAACTAAAATTTTAGATACCCGTGGTGGCCTAGTGGTTGGATTCCGAAAATCTCCTGGAGACCCAAGTTCAATTCCCGCTTGGTACACTTTCGGACCTTGACTTTAAAAAGAAAATAATTAAATTTTGCAGTTCTTGAACAAACGAAGATTATGTTTATGTTTATATACAATTATGTTAACATTTATAGAGTCAATAGCAAGCGTCAATTTATTGGTGACTCGATTGTCGTTTTGAGCCAAAATTGAATTTCAAGCAGGTTTAAAACTCATAGAAATTTAATTCTACCATTTTTATGGCGTCTCACATTTTTTTAACCTACTTATTGGTCGGAGGTTCATTCGGAAACAATCTCTCGATCCATAGAACATTTAGGGGTGTTTGGATTTGCGTTTTCAAAACTGATTATGTGTTTTGGATAATTGTAATCAAATAATCAGTTGTATCAAAACGTGATTTTAATTAATAGTGTTTGGATTTGATTATGCTTTTTGGTAACGTAATAATCAAAT
This sequence comes from Rutidosis leptorrhynchoides, assembly GCF_046630445.1. NCBI lineage: Eukaryota > Viridiplantae > Streptophyta > Magnoliopsida > Asterales > Asteraceae > Rutidosis > Rutidosis leptorrhynchoides. The sequence goes on along the minus strand of NC_092343.1, from coordinate 78,677,920 downwards.
AATTAGCTTTTTAGTGTTTGGAAAAATCTAATTATTTGATAGCTTAACGATTAAAATTACCAAATAGCCCTTATTTGAAAATTTCTGATAATATGTAATTTATGAATTGTACAAACTATTAATAAAAATAAATAAATAAAATCAAGCGTATGTAGTAATAATTCACTAACTACGTTTATCACTAATATGTAATACTCCTACTTTATAGTTGTGTCATCATGTGTTGAATATGTTAAAGATTAGAAAACGAAAAACGAAAAACGGAAAATAAATTAAAATAATAAATAGTTATAGTGATATGAAGGTGCAGTAGATAGAATTTGGTGATATACTACCTAGGCTTCAGAAAATAAATTGAGGATAATTCAGTAAATATGATAAAGGATATTAATGCATTTTGGTGCAGTACCTACAACGCCACTGTTTTAAAATGTCATTTTTAACCTACCAAAACGCAATTAATCACTTTTTCAACTTTACTTGCCAAACACAAAAATTTAATTATTTACGTTTTATAATCATGATAATCAAATAATTGATATCAAAACGCAACCCCAAACACCCTCCTAATTTAACTTGTATTTTTTATTTTCTGTGTAATTGCATTCTCTGCAAGTCTTTTTATTCACTCTTGTGTTTATTCTCCTGGTGCTTGTTACTATTTGTCTCTCTTGATTGTGAAAGGACCCGTTCATATCGATTATAAACGATTCATATTAGTTGATTACATTCCTAGGTTTTGACCTCTATATGATACATTTTACAAACATTGCATTCGTTTTTAAAAGACAAACTTTCATTTCATCGAAAGTTGACAGACATGCATACCATTTCACAATATATCCAATCTATAAATGACTTAATAATAATCTTGTTGAACTCAACGACTCGAATGCAACATCTTTTGAAATATGTCATGAATGACTTCAAGTAACATCTTTAAAATGAGCAAATGCACAGCGGAAGATTTCTTTAAGACATGAGAATAAACATGCTTTCAAGTGTCAACCAAAAGGTTGGTGAGTTCATTAGTTTATCATAATCCATATTCATTTCCATCATTTCTATAGACCACAAGATACTCATATTTTGAAAACAATCTGTGCAGGTCTGCTCACTGCTGTAAAAATCATTCATACGAAATTAAACACCTGGTAATCGACATTAACAAAATGCATCTAGAATATCCCCCGCATACAGGCATTTCGCACGGCATGCAAAAAGCATACAAACAGGCCACTCTTTTAAATATGACAGTTGTGTACACCTCACAAACATGTCCATATCTTTTAAAGCTGGCGGTTGTATACTAAAATCGAAGTACTAAAACAGTTCAAATTCTCTGACTGGGGCTTGTCAAGGCCCATAGATCTATCTTTAGGATTCGCGTCAATTAGGGGGTCTGTTCCCTAAGTCTTAGATTATCAGACTAAAAGGGGTGATATCCGGTGTACTCGTAACTCATTCGTAGAATGTTTTTAAGTACTTTTGTCTATTCCGTCAAACATTTATAAAAGTAGCGCATGTATTCTCAGTCCCAAAAATATATATTGCAAAAGCATTTAAAATGGGAGTAATGAAACTCACGATAAGATATTTTGTAGTAAAAATATGCATACGACGGTACTGAACAATGCATGGTTGGCCTCGGATTCACGAACCTATATCAGTTATATATATTAAAACATATAATAACAACTAACGAGTTGATATATTAATAATTTACATATCATATTACTAATTAAGTTATATTTATCCTATGTATTTTAGGTAGTTAATATTTATTTCTATATTATATTTATTAATATTAATATAGTAAATACCTATTAAAGTAGTTTAATAATATAATATTTATCATTTATCATAAAAAATAGAAATTTATTTCAAGGTTTATATATGATAAGAATATATATTTATATTAATTAATATATTTTATATATAGCTTACTTAATGTCATAAAAATTTAGTAATAAATAAAATTAATATATTTGTAATGTATTTTTGTAAAATAATATTTATTTGTAATAATAACAATAATAGTGATAATAAAAATGATACTTTTGATAATTATAATTTTTAATATAAATGGTATTAATAATAATTTCAATAATGATACTAATAGTAATAACCTAAATGATAATAATAATGTTAATTCTAATATCAATGTTAGTAATAATAATAACAATAATATTATTAATCATTTTAATACTAAGGAAAATAATTTTAATAGAAATGATAATAATAATAATAATAATAATAATAATAATAATAATAATAATAATAATAATAATAATAATAATAATAATAATAATAATAATAATAATGATATTACTAATACTAACAATAATAATAATAATAATAATATTAATTGTATTAACAATACTAATAATTATGTTCTTCATATTAGTAATAACCTAATAACAATAATAACTAATAATAACAATAATAATAATAATAAAAATGAGTAATAAGTAAACTACCTCAATGAAGTAGCCCTTAAAAAAATGTCCAAGTCTGGGTTTGAACCCGCGATGTCCCGCTAACCCGATAACATCCTTAACCATTACGCTATGTGTTTCAATTCTGAAATAACACCCAATTTAAATTGTTTTTAACCTTTACTTATGTATCCTTCTTCTTCCTTTTTCTAAAAAAAAAAAAAATAATGCCTGAGCCTGGGCTCGAACCCGCAACCTCTCGCTCAACAACCAAATGCTTAATCACTACTCCGCGGATGTTTTTCTGAAATTATTCCTAACTTAAATCTATATACCCCGTTTCCATTATTACTCGTCATCAATATATCGATATCATACTCGTTTATCATCCTCTTCTACTCGTCATAATACATCATCATTCCTAATCAAAGTTTGGGTTTTGGCCCAACAGTAGGCCCGATCTAACCACAATTTAGACTAACCTAAATCTTAGGCTAGTGGCCTATGGCCCAATTAACCTATTAAATTCACGGCCCAACCACCCTTTCATGAGCCCAAGTATGCACAAACCAAAAAAAATATATGTGTGAGCTGTTGGTTTCGCATGAAGCACGACACAAACAAAAACAAAAATGCAGTATTAACATGTCCTTATCATTACATTACATCCCTATAAAGAATTCCTTTTGGTCGGCCATGTATTAATATAATACCATTCAAGTTGACTAGTGCACCTTTCCTCCTCATTTCAATTTATATATATATATATATATATATATATATATATATATATATATATATATATATATATATATATATATATATATATATATATATATATATATATATATATATATATATATATATATATATATATATATATATATATGTATATAATAGCGGAAATAGTTTGCAGCTGTAGTGGAAATATTAAAATAGCAGCGAGCAACAGTAGTTGTATGGTAATGGTTCGTGATCTGTGATTGTATGTGTGGGGTGGTTTGGTTTCATCGAATAGTGGCAAACAAGTAAGAGTTGTGGTGGGTTTGGGTTTCGAACAGGAAAACAGGAAGCATCATCAAGTGGGTGTTCGAATAACAGTCCATGGTGGTATTGATATGATAGTGATTTTAGGGCAGTTTTGGTGGTTGTTTGTGGTGATGTACAGACTGAACAGGACCAAGGTAGCAGCTGCAACAATGGTGGTTTCAAGGTGTTATGGTTTGTAAACAGAAAATAAAAGTAGCATGAAATATTAGGTTTTGATGGTGTTAAGTTCTTGATGGTTTGGTGATTGGTTAAGAGTGGTGGAGGTGGTGTTCGAATGTAAACAGAAAACAAAAAGTGTAGCAACAGTAGCTAATAACCATGGTGACGGTTTTATGTGTGGGTTCACGAAGGTGGTGAGGGTGGAATTTGTTGTGGCGGTTTGAAAGTGGTTGTGATGATTCACGATGGTGGTCAAAGTGTTGGTTGTAGGGTGTCGAAAGTGATGAACAAGAGGGGTGTTCATGGTGATCCAGTATTGTTTTTGTGATTGTCTTAAGAAACTGAAATATACATAATATAATTCATATGTATTAAGTATGGAACACGATGTAGTGACCCGAACTTTTCCATGTTTAAATATATTAAATGAAATTATTATTTACATGATTAAGCGTTTTCAACATGTTAAGCAATCAAACTTGTTAAGACTTGATTAATTGAAATAGGTTTCATATAGACAATTGACCACCCAAATTGACCGGCGATTCACGAACGTTAAAACTTGTAAAAACTATATGATGACATATATATGTATATATATACATATATATATATATATATATATATATATATATATATATATATATATATATATATATATATATATAGTTAACATGATATTATGATATGTATGTATCTCATTAAGTATATTAACAATGAACTACATATGTAAAAACAAGACTACTAACTTAAGGATTTCGAAACGAGACATATATGTAACGATTATCGTTGTAACGACATTTAATTGTATATATATCATATTAAGATATATTATTACATCATGATATCATGATAATGTAATAATTTAACATCTATTTAGATATAATAAACAATGGGTTAACAACATTTAACAAGATCGTTAACCTAAAGGTTTCAAAACAACACTTACATGTAACGACTAACGATGACTTAACGACTCAGTTAAAATGTATTTACATGTAGTGTTTTAATATATATTCATACACTTTTTAAAGACTTCAAGACACTTATCAAAGTACTTCTACTTAACAAAAATGCTTACAACTACATCCTCATTCATTTTCATCAACAATTCTACTCGTATGCACTCGTATTTATACTCGTACAATACACATCTTCTAAATGTATTTACTATTGGTATATACACTCTAATGATCAGCTCTTAGCAGCCCATGTGAGTCACCTAACCATGTGGGAACCATCATTTAACATCTAGTATGAAATATCTCACAAAATAACAAACTAATGGAGCCTATATGATGAGGCAACATTCACATGAACCTTGGTGTACACAAACACTTTCATTTTGCAACTTACATGCATCAAACTACTCTCTCTCAAGTGTTCTTCCATTGTTATAAGTGTTCTTCATCATCTTTATCAAAATCTAGCTCAATCTAGTTCATAAATCCATACATAAACCAAGTTATAAAACAACTACTCAAGAACACACCAACAACACTTCCAAGTTTGCTAGCTTACTTCCAATCTTACAAATCCACTTTGAGTGATCATCCAACCTCAAGAAATCTTTCTTATTTACAGTAAGATATCTGTCTAATATAAGTTAATACTCAAATTCAAACTTTGATTCAATTTCTATAACTATAACAATCTTATTTCGAGTGGAAATCTTACCTGAACTTGTTTTCGTGTCATGATTTTGCTTCAAGAACTTTCAAGCCATACAAGGATCCTTTGAAGCTAGATCTATTTTTCTCATTTCCAGTAGGTTTATCCACAAAACCTAAGGTAGTAATGATGTTCATAACATTATTCGATTCATATATATAAAACTACCTTATTCGAAGGTTTAAACTTGTAATCACTAGAACATAGTTTAGTTAATTCTAAACTTGTTCGCAACAAATGTTAATCCTTCTAACTTGACTTTTAAAATCAACTAGGCACATGTTCTATATCTATATATTATGCTAACTTAATGATTTAAAACCTGAAAACACGAAATACACCGTAAAATCGGATATACGCCGTCGTAGTAACACTGGGTCTGTTTTGGGTTAGTTAATTAAAAACTATGATAAACTTTGATTTAAAAGTTTTTCTTCTGGAAAAATGATTTTTCTTATGAACATGAAACTATATCCAAAAATCATGGTTAAACTCCAAGTGAAAGTATGTTTTTCAAAATGGTCATCTAGACGTCGTTTTTTCGACTGAAATGACTACCTTTACAAAAATGACTTGTAACCTGTATTTCCGACTATAAACTTATAATTTTTATGTTTAGATTCATAAACTTAAGATCAATATGAAACCATAGCAACTTGAATCACTCAAAACGGATTTAAAACGAAGAAGTTATGGGTAAAACAAGATTGGATAATTTTGCTTGTTGTAGCTACGTGAAAATTGGTAACAAATCTATTTTAATCATATCCTAGCTAACTCATATTGTATTATACATGTATTCTAATATATTATGTAATCTTGGGATACCATAGACATGAATACAATGTTTTGACATATCATATCGACCCATCTATATATCGGAACAACCATAGACACTCTATATGCAGTAATGTTGGAGTTAGCTATACAGGGTTGAGGTTGATACCAAAATATTATATATACTTTGAGTTGTGATCTAGCCTGAGGCTTGTATACACGAGGTCGTGGATTGATTCGAGATAATATATATTGCTTTAGTTCTGTACATCTAACTGTGGACAACTAGCTGTAGTTTACTAATGAGGACAACTGACTTAATAAACTCAAATCATTAAAACGTAATAAAAAATGTTGTAATTATATTTTGAACATACTTTGATATATATGTACATATTTGTTATAGGTTCATGAATCGACCAGTGGCCAAGTCTTACTTTCCGATGAAGTAAAAATCTGTGAAAGTGAGTTATAGTCCCACTTTTAAAATCTAATATTTTGGGATGAGAATACATGCAGTTTTATAAATGTTTTACGAAATAGACACAAGTAAATGAAACTACATCATATGTGAAAGGACCCGTTCATATACATTATAAACGATTCACAATAGTTGATTACATTGCGAGGTATTTGACCTCTATATGATACATTTTACAAACATTGCATTCGTTTTTAAAAGACAATCTTTCTTTACATCGAAAATTGACAGGCATGCATACCATTTCATAATATCCACTATCCAACTATAAATTGATTTAATAATAATCTTTGATGAACTCAATGACTCGAATGCAACGTTCTTCGAAATATGCTATGAAAGACTCCAAGTAATATCTTTAAAATGAGCAAATGCACAGCGGAAGATTTCTTTAACACCTGAGAATAAACATGCTTTAAAGTGTCAACCAAAAGGTTGGTGAGTTCATTAGTTTATCATAATCATTTATTTCCATCATTTTAATAGACCACAAGAATTTCATTTCCAGTTCTCATAAATATACGTCCCATGCATAGAGACAAAAAATAATCATTCATATGGTGAACACCTGGTAACCGACATTAACTAGATACATATAAGAATATCCCCTATCATTCCGGGATCCTCCTTCGGACATGATATAATTTCGAAGTACTAAAGCATCCGGTACTTTGGATGGGGTTTGTTAGGCCCAATAGATCTATCTTTAGGATTCGCGTCAATTAGGGTGTCTGTTCCCTAATTCTTAGATTACCAGACTTAATAAAAAGGGGCATATTCGATTTCGATAATTCAACCATATAATGTAGTTTCGATTACTTGTGTCTATTTCGAAAAACATTTATAAAAATTGCGCATGTATTCTCAGCCTAAAAATATAAAGGGTAAAAAGGCAAATTAAACTCACCATACTGTATTTCGTAGTAAAAATACATATAACGTCATTGAACAAGTGCAAGGTTGGCCTCAGATTCACGAACCTAAATTAATTATATATATTTATGTGTTGGTCAATATTTGTCTAACAAATTAGGTCAAGTCATAGTGTACCACAATCCTAATGCTCGAGACTAATATGCAAAAGTTAACAAAAGTAAATTTGACTCAAAATAATTTCCAAAAATTTATACATGATTAATATATAGTTTAAATATCGTCGTTTTATATTTTTAAATATTTTTAAAAGATTTATTAGAGTAAATAATATAATTTATTTATTAATAAATAAAATTTTATATTATATTTATATAATAAAATATACTTTTATATATATTAAGTAATAAAATTTATAGGGTTCATTTAATATTATAAAGATAATATGATACGTATTATTAAAGTAAGTTATTACACGTTGTAAAATATGTTTGTATCAAATATTTATTTGATAAAATAATATCTATAATGATAGTAAGTAAAAGTTGTATTATTTTGTAATAATAATTATTATTATAAAAATATCAATATTTATAATTACTAAGATGACATTATGATAAAACGATAATTCTAATTATGATAACTTTAATATTTACGATAATTTTTAATATTATCTTTAAAATAATAATTCTATTTAAAATAATAATAATAATGATATTTTATAGTAACAATGAAATTTCTATTAAAATGATAATTTTTGTTAAAATGATAGTTTTAATACTAACGATAATTTTAATAATAATAGTAATGATAAAAATAATAAGAACGATAATTTTATCTAAATCAATATCTTATAATATTTTAATTTCATCATGATACTCTTACCTATTATTTCCTAATCGTTTCGTTTAATAGCTTTTAATCGTCTTTTATATCGTGTTCATAATAATGATAATAATAGTAATCAAAATAATTAGGTGTTACAAATATTTGTTTTAATTACACTAATATTAATAATGATAGTTACTATAACATTATTAACGATAATACTAATAATTATCTTAATGGTAATATAGTAATAATAATAATAATAATAACAACAATAACAATAACCATTTTTAAATAATGATATATATATTAATAATGATAATAATAATAATAATACCAATAATAATAATAATAATAATAATAATAATAATAATAATAATTGGATAATAATAATAATACTAATTATAACTTTAATGATAATAACGATAGTAATAATAAAAAAAATAACAATTTTTAAATATAAATCCTTTTATTGATAAAGATAATAATAATAAGAAGATAAAACTAGAACGACGATAATAACGACGATAATAATAATCATTTTTAATAATAATATAAAAATTCGATGGACTATAACTTCAAATCCGTTCATCGAAATCATTCGATATCTAAATGAAAAGTTCTTAATTTTTCGCTAGCTTTCCAACGACATGCATATCTTATACCTTATCTCAGTCGCATATTTAACTAATTCAGGATTCAACATAACCTAACTAAAGGCAATATCAAAAGTACAAACATGCATAATCCTATATACTCGAGCACTAGTCAGGGATACACTATTAGTATGTAAAAGTTAAATTATGAGTACTCACGTATCAATATTGAGATTCAATATTGCAGGAAAGGTACGTAGACGCAACGGAGATGATAAACACTATATTGACCTCACGAGCATACCCATGAACCATACCCAATCATCTCCATAGCTATAACCCATAATTTTCTTAATCCAATCCCACTCAAAAAATAATTTCGAAATCACTCGGACAGCACTCTGACGTAATATTTTATGTATACTAATAATATCTTGAAATAATACGGAGTAAATATATATATATATATATATATATATATATATATATATATATATATATATATATATATATATATATATATATATATATATATATATATATATATATATATATATATGTAAATCGATTGAGAGAGTTTAGAGAAAAATATTTTCAAGTTTCTATGAAATAATGAAACCTATTGAATTCTATTTATAATAGATTTTTGAATTATTAAAGTGAATTATTAAAGTATGAATTATTAAAGTGAATTATTAAAGTATGAATTATTAAAGTGAATTATTAAAGTATGAATTATTAAAGTGAATTATTAAAGTATGAATTATTAAAGTGAATTATTAAAGTTAAAGTAAAGTAAAAATAAAGTAAAGGTAAAGTTTAAGTATAGTAAAAGTATAAAACTATGTACATATAATACGCGTATAAATATATATAATATTAATTTAAATCGTTATATATATTTAATAAAATAAAATATAAATATCGTTATCTTTATCATACTGGTTAAGTAATGAGTTGTCAAAAGTGGTTCTAGATATTTATAAAAGTTATATACGTTTTAATAATAAAGTTCTTTTTAAACTGAAAACGTTTTTGTACGTTTGAAACGAAATCAAATAAATATAATAATTTTGTTTTCCAAAACCAAATATATTTTTAAGAATCATTTTGTTTAAAGGTTAAAATAATGGAAATCGTTATATCATAAAATGCTTTAGAAAAGTAGAATCATATATATATTCATAATATGTTTCAAGTTTTTAAATTACAGTTTGTTGGTGAAGCATGGGATAAAGTTCAAAGGTTAAATAAACGTATGAAATCATCTTAATGAAAATTTTCGAGTTACTTAACTTGTCGATATCCAACATCTAAGTTATTTACACTTCACGTTCTTACTTATAAATCACTTTACCATTTTCCGAATGTTGTCAAAAAGAATAGATTTCTTAAATCACAGTGGACCTCATAACATAGACCCGTAATGATATCATAATGTATCTGATAAATCAATCATTTGATATTATCTTCTAATTCCATCGATAAACATATTGAAACAAATACGTTCATGTAAAGTATTATACGTTTAATACTTTATTAATATTCTCAAGTTATAATATATATATACATATATATACATATTTATTTATATATAACGGTTCGTGAATCGTCGGAATTTGGTTGAGGTTATAATGAATGTATGAACACAATTTAAAATTCTTGAGATTTAACTTAACAAACTTTGCTTATCGTGTCAGAATAATATAAAGATAAAGTTTAAATTTGGTTGGAAATTTCCGGGTTGTCACAGTACCTACCCGTTAAAGAAATTTCGTCCCGAAATTTGAGTGGAAAAGTCGTGAATGATAATAAGTATGTTTTCATGATGCATACGGGCTGAAAATTAGAGTTTTATCATCAGCGAATAATTTGGATAAACAATCCATTTATATGAAGAGTACGAATGAAGCTAACATAGAAGAGTGAAATGAGTAAGTGTAGATTCATCTTATCATTTGACGTAGATATGATTGATTCCCAGATTTTAAGGGATTTAAAGAAAATCTTCTTAATAAGATTTGACTCTCCGGTAATCAAGGGAATTAGGATCCGCTTTAAATGCGATCATCCATTTTAATTGTTCTGTCAGAGATTTTCTTATAAATTCACCTCCTTCGTTTCCTTACAACTCACACCATCTGTTGATGCATTTTATGCAAGTCCCTAGATATCTACCCACATCCATTGCAGGTACAACAGTTTACAGGCCACCATGATTGCTCGTTATTATCCTATCCGTGTTTGTATGTGGTTACAGGAACTGCAGGAACGAGATTTAGATGTTTGACTATGTTAGACTTAGTCAGACGTACGAGTGAAGCCTCACTAGTACGGCTGAAAGGCTCATACGCATGGTTGATGTTGAGCTAAGTCACAATTACAACCTAAATGAGAAGACACGAGTGAGTGATCACCCGTACGGCTGATGAAGCCAACTCGTACGTGTGATGAATGAATCGTATGGGTGAGTCAACAACAGTGGTATATAAAGTCTTATGTTCTTCATTTTAGGTTAAGCCTCTCATTTGTTACACACACTCAGATCTAGTGAGCTCCTCCGATTCTCTCTCAGTCCAAATCACCCAGGTGGTGAATAATAGCTCTAGGTGTTTATCTAATCACAATTGATTTAGTTGTGGTTTGACTAAATTAATCAAAAAAAAACTTAACCTATTCACTAGAGGGTTTGATTCACTTATTCCGCCATTGTGTGAGTTAAATCTGTTGATTTCTAAGTTCCTAGTCATGTTTCATCACCTTCTATTCTTTCTCCCTCAATTCATATTTTAAAGTATACATCAATATGCTCCATCCAGTTCTGATTCTCGATATACTTCTAACTTTCATATCGGTCATTCTTCTTTTTCATCTACCGCCGGAAGAATCTATTTACTTCTACTATACTCTTGGGTTTATAGTGTTTCTAGTTCTCCCGTGTCTTTATATTGCTATATGCATCGAGATATATGGTTTATAATTTCTGGTTTATCGTTGGGCTTTATATGTTCCCTTATATTTCAAAGTCTCTGCTTCTGTCTTCTATAATCATTATCATTCACAGTTAATGCTCTCTTTTATTTGCTGCAATTTATACCCCAATTTCTATTTCGGAGTTTTGTCCTTTCGTTTCTTCTTTTTGCGATTAAGCACCGCTTGTAATGGTCCAGAATTCACAGATATGAATTTCGAAATGAACATTGTTAATGTTCTAGGAAGGAAATTGTGATGGCACGATCTTGACTTGTCAAATTACTAAAATACCTTGGAAAAGGCCGAATCATCAAGAAATATTTTCTTGATATTTTAGAGGTTAAATAGAATACAAGAGTCGTATAACATGGCACATGATGATGTTATGATCTGTGAATCATCACGTTCCATTTAGAAACTTAGCATGACTTACTGTAATATAATCACATTGATCAAGTGTCATTATATTATACTAATTCATGCTTCAGTTCCCAACACTACTTCAAAATATTCCTATTTTAAACTTGAATGTTTCAGAATTTAGAAACTAAAATAGTTTCTTTTATGATGTAATACAGATAGCGCGAAGAGGTAAATGATTTCAAATAAGAAAAATTAAGAAAATATCTTCAGAAATATGGAGGATATTTATAATGAAAGATATGATGATATTTTAGAATTTCTAATATCAGAGGATGATGAAGAATATTGTCCGCAGGGGTTTAGAGTCAGGAGCAAGGTATTCGTTAATGACTTCAGCAGATACTGAATTATTTGGATCCTTTGAAGTCAGGTTCAGTCTTTGTAATTTGTCCACACCCTCCTTCCTACTTTGCTCAATCCGTTTTCCAGTTCCAAGACTTCTCTTTTTCTGCGCTTTGCCAGCACACCTATTCATTATCATCAAACTTTTACTGTTAAGGTCGTTTATAGTTTTTTTTTGCTGCTTCATCAGTATTTTTCCATTTTCGGAGAACCAATTCGTAGTTCGAAGTGTTTTTCAGAATCTTCACATTCAAATTAAGTCCAGAAGATAGACGTTATATATACACATATAACTGTTGGCGTAGACATGCTGCGAGATTTCAAAATTCTGATTGCTAATTCCCAATAATTCGTATGGAAATTCTCATTACAAGATGCGAATGAGTAAATGATGGGGTTTCAATGAATAATTATAATGACTTTTTGGAGAGGCTAAAGTCAAAGGGTAATGAAGTTGTTGGTACATCTGCTAATAATGTGGTGGAATGTAAAAGGTTCCCTAGTAATGATGGTGTATATCTCAAGGTTATAATAAGGTTAGTCTGACTGAAAAGTCGAAGTTGACTTGCTGGAGCTGTGACAAAACTTGCTACTTTGAATAGGAGTCGCAAAGTTATTTTTGCTAATAAATGTCAAAGAATCTGACGCGGATATGTTGTTTAAACTTTTACTTTGGTTTCAAGAGTTTTTCGGGTACATAACTGTGGGTAACATGTGGTTGGATCATCATCTCGATTGCTCATCATTCGAAGTGTCTTCAGAAATTTTCGAAGGGTTTGAACACAGATTGTAATTGTTAACATACATTTGATGTTCTAACACAGTTTTGAAGTCAAAATATAGCTTGTGAAAGATGTAAGGATCTAAGAGTGATGATTTTGGTCATATCTCAAGTTGAATTTTGAGATTTCAAAATCAGAATATGTAATTAAATTTTGAATGAGTATGGTTGTTTTGATTTCTATAAAAGAATGTATATTGTTGTGAAAGTAGGGAGTATAATGGATGATTTGCTGAATCAGATTCGAAGAATGTAATATATTAATTGTGAATTTATATATCTCACGGGTATTACCTACCCGTTAAAAAAAATTTCACAATTAATATTTTGTACAAAAGAATTTTATTACAGTCTTTATGAAAATATATATATGTATATTTTCTTCAGATGTAACATAGATTTAATGAGTTAATGTTAAATTAACCTCATTTGATTTACGGTTGAAACTAGAATTGAATAATCCCTAAAGGCTTTAAAAAGTACACAACTTTTACGCAGTATTTCTTTAATGACATTGAAATTATGAATCAATACTTCATTATTTGTTGATGTATGATGTTCGGTTCGTGGAATTCTTGTGAATTTCGCAAAGTATGAATGATGTTATCTAAAAAGTTTCGGGTACATCGATGATGAAAGTGTAAAATCAAATATATACTTGATTTATTATGAATTGGAATTTGTTGAATTGCGACATAGATTGTAGTTAACGCTGGTTAAGTTGCGGCTGAAGGACGTACATTATTGCATATTTGTAATATGAATTAACTGAGTAGTTAAGATTCACACACAATAGCTTAGCACGAAATGATTTATTTCAAAAAAAAAATATATATATATATATATATATATATATATATATATATATATATATATATATATATATATATATATATATATATATATATATATATATATATATATATATATATATATATATATATATATAATATACATATAATTTCTTCAGAGGGAATGAGTTAATTCTTCATAACTCGTTGATACAATGTACACGTTATTGATTCGTAATGATGTCCACAGTGATTCTTGAACTGACGGAGTTTGTGATGTTATCGGTGTTGTTGATTCGAACGTTGACTGTACTGAGGATGCTGGTAACGCTGACGGTACTGTTGATGCAGTTGGTAAATCAAGTTTAGCTTGTTAATCACACACCATTTTTGTCAGGGTTTCTACTCTTCCTTCTATCATTTTGGTTCGCTTAACTGATTTATGGTTAGGGCTAGATTAGATAATCTCTAAGACTTTAGAGATTACATAATTGCCGTGGAATGTTTCTCCAATAAAGTTATGAATTAATACGTCGTCAGTTATTGTTGTTGGTACTCCTTGGTATCTATGGTGCGTATGACGTTGATGCTCGTGGGACAGATTGTGAAGTTGAGGTTTACGACGCGGTTGTGGTTGGAGGTGGTAATGGTACTGTTGGCGTTGATGATGGTGGTACTGGTTATATTGCTGATGCTGCTGCTGGTGTTTGTAATCTCTGCACCATATTCTTCAAAGCCACTACCCGAGCGCGAAGGTCGTTGACTTCTTCTATTACACCGGGGTGATTGTCGGTTCGGACGAGCGGATAAATAAAATCTAAAATTTGATGTAATATCTAATCGTGATGAGATACTCTGGAAATGAGCAAGAACATGGTGTTTCGGACAAGTTCGCTGGTAAGTGCTTCAGGTTCTTCGTCAAGAGGGCAATGTGATGGATGGAAGGGATCACCTTTTTCTTGTCTCCAATGATTGAGGAGGCTACGAACCCATCCCCAATTCGTCCAGAATAGGTGATGACTGATTGGTTGATCTATTCCGGTCACACTGCTTTCGGAGCTTGAATGGGATACCATTTCGGAATCTGAGTGACTTGAACTGATGACGAATTCCATTTCGTACGATTGGATAAAGGATTTTTTTTTCCGATATGAAATGATTTTGGATAATGGATGGTATTCTAATTACATAGAATATATATATATATATATATATATATATATATATATATATATATATATATATATATATATATATATATATATATATATATATATAGATCAAAAGATTTTGTAGATTACGGAGGACTTTGCGGGATATATCAGGAAAAGTTTAAAGTAACAGATACGATAAGATATGATTTAGCAGATATGCTAAGATATGAATTTTTGTCTATACACTATTCATGCAATCAATGCAGCAAGACGTGTCTTAGACTAAAAATGATAAGCAGGTAATTTCCTGAGGATGATAAGTAGTTAATTTTCGACACAAAATGATAAGCAAAACTTTTGACATGCAGACACGGTCGAAGTCCAGACTCACTAATGCATCATATCGACTTATCAGTTAGACACACTAATGCAGACCTGGTTCGCTAAGACCACCGCTCTGATACCAACTGAAAGGACCCGTTCATATACATTATAAACGATTCACAATAGTTGATTACATTGCGAGGTATTTGACCTCTATATGATACATTTTACAAACATTGCATTCGTTTTTAAAAGACAATCTTTCTTTACATCGAAAATTGACAGGCATGCATACCATTTCATAATATCCACTATCCAACTATAAATTGATTTAATAATAATCTTTGATGAACTCAATGACTCGAATGCAACGTTCTTCGAAATATGCTATGAAAGACTCCAAGTAATATCTTTAAAATGAGCAAATGCACAGCGGAAGATTTCTTTAACACCTGAGAATAAACATGCTTTAAAGTGTCAACCAAAAGGTTATGAGTTCATTAGTTTATCATAATCATTTATTTCCATCATTTTAATAGACCACAAGAATTTCATTTCCAGTTCTCATAAATATACGTCCCATGCATAGAGACAAAAAATAATCATTCATATGGTGAACACCTGGTAACCGACATTAACTAGATACATATAAGAATATCCCCTATCATTCCGGGATCCTCCTGTAGTGACCCAAACTTTTCCATGTTTATATATATATTAAATGAAATTATTATTTACATGATTAAGTGTTTCCAACATGTTAAGCAATCAAACTTTTTAAGACTTGATTAATTGAAATAGGTTTCATATAGACAATTGACCACCCAAGTTGACCGGTGATTCACGAACGTTAAAACTTGTAAAAACTATACGATGACATATATATGGTTATATATATAGTTAACATGATTTTATTATAAGTATGTATCTCATTAGGTATTTTAACAATGAGTTATATACATAAAAATGAGACTATTAATTTAAAAAACTCGAAAACGATATATATAACGATTATCGTTATAACAACGTCTTACTAGGTACATATGAATCATATTAAGATATTGATACACTTGGTTAATTATGTTAAATGATAAGTAAATATATTATTAAGTGTATTAACAATGAAATACATATGTAAAAATAAGACTACTAACTTAATAATTTCGAAACGAGACATATATGTAACGATTATCGTTGTAACGACATTTAACTGTATATATATCATACTAAGATATATTATATATCATAATATCATGATAATATAACAATTTAACATCTCATTTGTTATAATAAATAATGGGTTAACAACATTCAACAAGATCGTTAACGTAAAGGTTTCAAAACAACATTTACATGTAACGACTAACGATGACTTAATGACTCAGTTAAAATGTATATACATGTAGTGTTTTAATATGTATTCATACACTTTTGAAAGACTTCAAGACACTTATCAAAATACTTCTACTTAACAAAAATGCTTACAATTACATCCTCGTTCAGTTTCATCAACAATTCTACTCGTATGCACCCGTATTCGTACTCGTACAATACACAGCTTTTAGATGTATGTACTATTGGTATATACACTCCAATGATCAGCTCTTAGCAGCCCATGTGAGTCACCTAACGTATGTGGGAACCATCATTTGGCAACTAGCATAAAATATCTCATAAAATTACAAAAATATGAGTAATCATTCATGACTTATTTACATGAAAACAAAATTACATATCCTTTATATCTAATCCATACACCAACGACCAAAAACACCTACAAATACTTTCATTCTTCAATTTTCTTCATCTAATTGATCTCTCTCAAGTTCTATCTTCAAGTTCTAAGTGTTCTTCATATATTCTACAAGTTCTAGTTACATAAAATCAAGAATACTTTCAAGTTTGCTAGCTCACTTCCAATCTTGTAAGGTGATCATCCAACCTCAAGAAATCTTTGTTTCTTATAGTAGGTTATCATTCTAATACAAGGTAATAATCATATTCAAACTTTTGTTCAATTTCTATAACTATAACAATCTTATTTCAAGTGATGATCTTACTTGAACTTGTTTTCGTGTCATGATTCTGCTTCAAGAACTTCGAGCCATCCAAGGATCCGTTGAAGCTAGATCCATTTTTCTCTTTTCCAGTAGGTTTATCCAAGGAACTTAAGGTAGTAATGATGTTCATAACATCATTCGATTCATACATATAAAGCTATCTTATTCGAAGGTTTAAACTTGTAATCACTAGAACATAGTTTAGTTAATTCTAAACTTGTTCGCAAACAAAAGTTAATCCTTCTAACTTGACTGTTAAAATCAACTAAACACATGTTCTATATCTATATGATATGCTAACTTAATGATTTAAAACCTGGAAACACGAAAAACACCGTAAAACCGGATTTACGCCGTCGTAGTAACACTGCGGGCTGTTTTGGGTTAGTTAATTAAAAACTATGATAAACTTTGATTTAAAAATTGTTATTCTGAGAAAATTATTTTTATTATGAACATGAAACTATATCCAAAAATTATGGTTAAACTCAAAGTGGAAGTATGTTTTCTAAAATGGTCATCTAGACGTCGTTCTTTCGACTGAAATGACTACCTTTACAAAAACGACTTGTAACTTATTTTTCCGACTATAAACCTATACTTTTTCTGTTTAGATTCATAAAATAGAGTTCAATATGAAACCATAGCAATTTGATTCACTCAAAACGGATTTAAAATGAAGAAGTTATGGGTAAAACAAGATTGGATAATTTTTCTCATTTTAGCTACGTGAAAATTGGTAACAAATCTATTCCAACCATAACTTAATCAACTTGTATTGTATATTATGTAATCTTGAGATACCATAGACACGTATACAATGTTTTGACCTATCATGTCGACACATCTATATATATTTCGGAACAACCATAGACACTCTATATGTGAATGTTGGAGTTAGCTATACAGGGTTGAGGTTAATTCCAAAATATATATAGTTTGAGTTGTGATCAATACTGAGATACGTATACACTGGGTCGTGGATTGATTCAAGATAATATTTATCGATTTATTTCTGTACATCTAACTGTGGACAACTAGTTGTAGGTTACTAACGAGGACAGCTGACTTAATAAACTTAAAACATCAAAATATATTAAAAGTGTTGTAAATATATTTTGAACATACTTTGATATATATGTATATATTGTTATAGGTTCGTGAATCAACCAGTGGCCAAGTCTTACTTCCCGACGAAGTAAAAATCTGTGAAAGTGAGTTATAGTCCCACTTTTAAAATCTAATATTTTTGGGATGAGAATACATGCAGGTTTTATAAATGATTTACAAAATAGACACAAGTACGTGAAACTGCATTCTATGGTTGAATTATCGAAATCGAATATGCCCCTTTTTATTAAGTCCGGTAATCTAAGAATTAGGGAACAGACACTCTAATTGACGCGAATCCTAAAGATAGATCTATTGGGCCCAACAAACCCCATCCAAAGTACCGGATGCTTTAGTACTTCGAAATTTATATCATATCCAAAGGGTGTCCCGGAATGATGGGGATATTCTTAAATATGCATCTTGTTAATGTCGGTTACCAGGTGTTCACCATATGAATGATTTTTATCTCTATGTATGGGATGTGTATTGAAATATGAAATCTTGTGGTCTATCATTATGATTTGATATATATAGGTTAAACCTATAACTCACCAACATTTTTGTTGACGTTTTAAGCATGTTTATTCTCAGGTGATTATTAAGAGCTTCTGCTGTCGCATACTTAAATAAGGACGAGATTTGGAGTCCATGCTTGTATGATACTGTGTAAAAACTGCATTCAAGAAACTTATTTTGTTGTAACATAATTGTATTGTAAACTATTATGTAATGGTCGTGTGTAAACAGGATATTTTAGATTATCATTATTTGATAATCTACGTAAAGTTTTTAAACCTTTATTGATGAAATAAAGGTTATGGTTTGTTTTAAAATGAATGCAGTCTTTGAAAAACGTCTCATATAGAGGTCAAAACCTCTCAACGAAATCAATTAATATGGAACGTTTTTAATCAATAAGAACGGGACATTTCAGTTGGTATCAGAGCGTTGGTCTTAGAGAACCAGAAAATTTGCATTAGTGTGTCTTATCGAGTTTGTTAGGATGCATTAGTGAGTCTGGACTTCGACCGTGTTTTCTTTAAAAAATGATTGCTTAACATTTTTGTTGGAAACTATATATTATTAACATGTATATATTATGTGATATATTAATCTCTTAACATGTTTGATATTATGTGATAGATGTCTATCTCTAGCACAAATCCCATTGAATCACCTAATAATAACGAAGAGTCGAATATATATTAGACTGATTCACAAGTTCCCGAAGAAGAACCGGAAGAAGAATCAGAACCCGAAGAAGAATCAGAACCGGAAGAGGAGGAACCGGAGGAGGAAATAGAACCGGTGGGGGAAATAATAAAATGGTTAAGTAAAAGAAAATCCTCAACTGTCATAACCCGTCCTTAACCATAAGAACGTGTTAGATAACGTATGATTTCATTGCGAGGTATTGACCTCTATATGCGACATTTTTTTTAAAGAAAAACTGCATATATTATACATTACAAACCATGATCCTTATTTTTGATACAAGCTTTGGACAAAATAAAGATGATTATCGTTTAGCGATAATCTTCGACTTACAAACTTTACAAATGATAATAACAACACGATTTCGAGCATATTTTACAACACAAATCCTTGGGTATGCAGTTTTATTTTTGACACAAATATGCGTACGCAAGATCCTGCTCAAATTCAACATAATGCAGCGGAAGCTTTAGTAATCACCTGAGAATAGACATGTTTTAAAAGGTCAACATAAAGTTGGTGAGATATAGGTTTAGTGCCGGCAGCAATATATATATATAGACCACAAGATTTCGTATATAAATAGTTTAATAAAAATATTCTAAGTGGTTGAGCACTTGGTAACCATACTTAACATTTAATCACGTCGCATATTCCCTTTATTATGAAATCTTACTACACCGTACCAAGTGTAGTCACGAAACGAAGTACTGTGCAACCGTTGAATACTGGTCGTCCAGTCCGGTTGGGGTTGTCAGGCCCGATAGATCTATCAACAGGATTCACGTTTACAATACCGCTGTAAATAACAGTTACCAAGCTACAGGGAAGTATGCCAGTGGTACAACTCAACGTAGAATATATTTTTCAGTTACTTGTGTCCATAACGTAAAACATAAAATACATGTATTCTCATCCCGAAATATTTAGAGTTTAAAAGTGGGACTATATACTCACTTTCGTCTTGAAGATATATATATAATTTGACTTGGTCTCCGGTTGATATCACGAACCTATCCATATATAATATATCAATACCTTTTCTTTTTAAACAAACGTCACATATATATACTTGTTATACTTTTAATACTTTGAATAATTCCTTAGTCCGTAGTTAGCAGTTCGTTGTTAGTAATTCAATTTTAATGGTTCATTTTTAGATGTTTAATATACCCGCAATGAAATAAATAAAACCCCCAACGAAATAAATAAAACCCCATAGTATATGTATTGGTCGAGATTAATCTTGACCCATGGTACCGGTGTTGTCAAATGACGTGTTGCGTACATAAAGTACCGGTGTTGTCAAATGACGTGTTGCGTACAATCATGGGATCTTATGATTAATCTTCTCGTGTTGTTTACGGGTGATCCTGAACCATATAAAATTGAATTATAAGTACATATATATAAAATATCATGTTAACTTAAAAAGATGTGATTTATTTAATTTTTTCCCAATTATTTTCGTGGCTAAACTAGTCTTGGATATCCGATTTTGTTTCGGTCATAGTTTCTTCGTTACAACTCCGTTTTCGTTGATTCAACTTGCCATCTCCTTGGATCGAGTCCCTCTTTAAGACTATGAACTGTAAATACCTTAGTTTGTATTCGAAATCACAGGTCATAGGTCAAACTTTAGTGAAACTTATGAAGTTAATCATTTTCCATCATGTAAACAACCTTAAATGATTATTTTTCTAAAAATACTTATACTTTGAATTAAATCATGAAATTTTTATGTGTTATCATATTCATATTAAAAATCATTTTTCCAGAAGATAAACTTCCAATTCAAAGTTTAAGATGGTTTTTAATTATCCAACCCAAAACAGTCCCCGGTTGCACTCCGACGTCGTAAAAACAGTTTTTAAGGTGTTCTTTGAAAAACCAAGTTATACCTTGTTAAATTAGCATGTAATTAAGTTATATTATAGGTCTTGAAGTATTTTAAAAGTTAAGTTAGAAGGATCTATTTAGTTTGCGAACAAGTTTGAAATCATTCAAACTATGTTCTAGTTTATAAACTCTTATATATATAGCTTTAAATATATGAATTGAAAAAGAGTTGAAGTAGAGTTTTTACCTCAAGTTTAAAATGTAAAGTTGCTGGAAAGAAGTAGTAAAATAAAAGTTGAGAGAGTTCTTGCAAGTGTGTGTGAAAATTGGAAGTAAAATTTGGAAAATGAATGTGTAAAAATGAGTTAGAAATGGTGCTTATTTATAGACTTGAAAATTTGGTTTTTAGTGAAAATATCTAAGATAAGTTAAAATTTATTATGTCATGAATGACATATTATTCCAATAATTGAAGATTTCTATTGGTATATACCAATAGTAAATACTTCTAGAAGCTGTGTATAGTACCCTAGATATACGTATAGGATTATTGAGGAAACGGAACGAGAATTCAAATATAACTATCTTTTGTAAATATACTTATATTGTTTTATGTATAAAAGCCCTTTAAAAATGATTAAATACATTACTTATACGATATATGTATAAACATTATAAATCATCAGTATTTATGTCAAATAACGTTACGTAGGTTATTGTTTTGAAAACTTAAGTTAGTAGTTTCAAAATATACTTATGACTTTTTGTTATTAATACAAAATGAGATATTAAAACATCCTTAGATCATGTTAAATATGTATGTATAATTATCATATATTGTATAGTTCGTGATATCATCGGTCAAACTAGACGGTCAAACGTTGTGTAAAACTCTTTTCAAAAACATAAGTCTCAACAGTTTGGATTGCTTATCATGTTGGTAAGGTTTAATTTATGTAAATATTAATCTCATAAGTATAGAACGATCGGAAAAGTGCGGGTCGTTACAGTACCTACCCGTTAAATAAATTTCGTCCCGAAATTTTAAAATTGTACCTATTTTGCGTCATCGGGAAACAAGTGTGGATACTTTTGTTTCATCTGATCCTCTCGTTCCCAAGTAAACTCAGGACCTCTTCGAGCATTCCAACGAACCTTAACGATTGGTATGTTGCTCTGCTTGAGCTGTTTAACTTCACGATCCATGATTTCGATTGGTTCTTCGATGAATTGTAGTTTCTCATCGACATGGATTTCTTCAAGAGGAATGGTGAGATCTTCCTTTGCAAGACACTTCTTAAGGTTCGAGACGTGAAAGGTATTATGTACTCCGGCGAGTTGTTGCGGTAACTCGAGTCGATAAGCTACCGGTCCAATGCGTTCGATGATCTTGAACGGGCCTACATATCTTGGGTTCAGTTTACCTCTTTTACCGAAACGTATTACACCTTTCCAAGGTGACACCTTTAGCATAACCATGTCCCCAATCTGAAACTCTAATGGTTTCCTTCGGACATCGGCGTAGCTCTTTTGGCGACTTCGGGCTGTTTTCAATCTCTCCTTGATTTGTACTATCTTCCCAGTCGTTTCGTGTATGATCTCGGGACCAGTTAATTGTCGATCTCCTACTTCATTCCAACAGATAGGAGATCTACACTTCCTTCCATACAATGCTTCGAATGGCGCAGCTCCAATGCTCGCATGATAACTATTATTATACGAGAATTCTGCTAACGGTAGATATTTATCCCATCCGTTTCCAAAATCGATCACACATGCCCTGAGCATGTCTTCAAGAGTCTGAATTGTTCTTTCACTCTGCCCGTCGGTTTGCGGATGATATGCGGTACTCATATCCAAACGAGTTCCTAGTGCCTCCTGTAGTGATTGCCAGAACTTTGAGGTAAATCTACTATCACGATCAGATATAATGGAAATAGGTATTCCATGCCTTGAAACTATTTCCTTTATATATAATCGTAATAATTTCTCCATTCTATCCGTTTCCTTTATAGGCAAGAAATGTGCAGATTTGGTAAGACGATCAACAATTACCCAAATAGTGTCGTATCCCCAGGCAGTCTTTGGTAACTTCGTGATGAAATCCATGGTAATACCATCCCATTTCCATTCTGGGATTTCTGGTTGTTGAAGTAACCCTGACGGCTTCTGGTGTTCTGCTTTGACCTTGGAACAAGTTAAACATTCCCCAACATATGTTGCAACGTCTGTCTTTAAGTTAGGCCACCAATAATGTGTCTTAAGATCTTGATACATCTTTCCAACTCCAGGATGTATCGAGTATCTTGTCTTATGTGCCTCATTCAATATCAACTTCCTTAATCCACCCAACTTCGGTACCCAAATACGGTTTGCAAAATATCGAATTCCGTCTTCCCGTATAACGAGTTGCTTCTCATACTTCTTCATTATTTCATTTCTTATGTTTTCTTTAGTAAGTGCTTCTCGTTGAACTTCTTTGATTTGTGAGTTGAGATTCACGCGAATTTTTATGTTCATCGCTCGTACTCGAATTGGTTCTCGTTCCTTTCTACTTAGAGCATCGGCCACCACGTTCGCCTTCCCGGGATGATAACGAATTTCACAATCATAGTCGTTTATCAGCTCGACCCACCTACGTTGCCTCATGTTCAGCTGTTTTTGATCGAAAATATGTTGAAGGCTTTTATGATCAGTAAACACAGTGCATTTAACCCCATACAAGTAGTGTCTCCATATCTTCAATGCAAACACAACTGCTCCCAATTCTAGATCATGCGTCGTATAATTCCGCTCGTGAATCTTCAATTGTCGGGATGCGTATGCAATAACTCTCTTCCGTTGCATAAGAACGCAACCAAAACCTTGTCGTGAAGCGTCACAATATATTTCAAAATCATCGTTCCCTTCTGGTAACGATAAAATAGGCGCCGTAGTTAACTTCTTCTTTAGTAATTGAAATGCACTCTCCTGCTCAGAGGTCCATTCATATTTCTTCCCTTTTTGCGTTAACGCTGTCAACGGCTTAGCTATTCGGGAAAAATCTTGAATAAACCTTCTATAATAACCGGCTAAACCCAAAAATTGGCGTATCTGCGTTGGTGTTTTAGGAGTCTCCCATTTTTCAATGGCTTCAATTTTTGCTGGATCAACCTGAATTCCTTTGCTACTAACAACGTGGCCAAGAAATTGCACTTCTTTCAACCAGAAAGCACATTTAGAAAATTTAGCGTATAGCTGTTCTTTTCTCAACAACTCTAATATTAACCTTAAATGCTGCTCATGCTCTTGCTCACTCTTGGAATAGATAAGAATATCATCAATGAAAACGATAACAAACTTATCTAAATATGGACTACAAACTCGATTCATGAGGTCCATGAATACAGCTGGCGCATTCGTCAATCCAAACGGCATGACCAAAAATTCGTAATGACCGTAACGTGTCCGAAAAGCAGTTTTCGGTATATCTTCTTCTTTGACACGTAATTGATGATAGCCCGATCTTAGGTCAATTTTCGAGTACACACATGATCCTTGGAGTTGATCAAATAAGTCGTCAATTCTCGGTAGTGGATACCGATTCTTGATAGTTAACTTATTTAATTCACGATAATCTATACACATTCGGAAAGATCCATCTTTCTTCTTGACGAATAAAATTGGAGCTCCCCACGGTGAAGTGCTTGGTCGTATGAATCCACGGTCTAGTAATTCTTTTAACTGACTTTGAAGTTCTTTTAATTCGGACGGTGCAAGTCTATATGGAGCACGAGCCACTGGTGCAGCTCCTGGTACTAAATCTATTTGAAATTCTACAGATCTAAATGGAGGTAATCCCGGCAACTCTTCCGGAAAAACTTCAGGAAAATCTCTTGCCACAGGCACGTCGTTGATGCACTTCTCTTTTTCTTTCTTTTCGACTTTATTAACATGTGCTATAATAGCATAACATCCCTTTTCTAAAAACTTCTTGGCTTTCAAACAGCTAATGAGTTTTAGCTTTGAATTACCCTTCTCTCCATAAATCATCACCGACATTTTATCCTTACCAGGAATGCGAATTGCCTTCTTGGCACACACAACTTCAGCTCCTACTTTGGACATCCAGTCCATGCCGACTATTACATCAAAACTTCCTAATTCTACGGGTATTAAGTCAATTTTAAACGTTTCTCCGGCTAAATTTATTTTACAATCACGGCAAATTTTATCGGCTTTAATTAGTTTACCATTAGCTAACTCAATCATGTACTTAGCATCTAGAGGTAATGATGAACAATTCAATTTAGCGTGAAAGTCTCTACACACGTAACTTCTATCAGCACCAGTATCAAATATAATAGATGCGGATAAGTTATTAATGGTAAACGTACCCGTAACAAGCTCCGGGTCTTCACATGCCTCTCTAGCATTAATAACAAATGCTCTCCCACATGCAGGTCCGATATTCTTCTCTGGATTTGGGCACTGGCTCTTATAGTGACCTTGTTTTCCACACCCAAAACAAGTAATGGTAGCCAAAGCAGTTCTACTTGCATTGGTGGCAGGAGTCTTGGTACCATTTGTATTTGTAACGAGAGCCCTACAATCTTCAGCAAGATGACCCTTTCGATTACATTTGTTGCATACCACATTACAGTAACCAGAGTGATGTTTGTGGCATCGGTTGCATAAAGGATTTTGTCCTTTATAAGCAAAGCTTAAACCACTACCCGTACCTTGCGTGTTTTCTTGTTTCTTAAAAGATTGTTGTTGGTTACCTCGATCATAATTTCCATTCCACTTTCTTTTGTTACCTGATACCTTCACATCAGTATTGGATACTTTCTTATCCATGATGACCTGGTCCATTAGCTCGTTTGCCATGGTTATAGCTTCATGAATTGTCTTAGGTTTCGATGCTGTAACATTTGCCTTGACCTTTTTGGGCAAACCATCTTTGTACATTTCAATCTTCCGTTCTTCGGTTGGAACCAATTCAGGACATAGCAAAACTAATTCCATGAATCGCTGATTGTAGTTGGTGATTTCAGTACCAATAACCTTCAGACTTCGTAACTCATCTTTCAACTTCCTAACCTCGTTCCTTGGACAATATTCGTTGATTAACATTGTTTTGAATTCTTCCCACGGAGTATCATAAGCTACATCTCCTCCTACAGCCTTCACATAATTTTTCCACCACGTGAGTGCACTATCTTGTAAAGTGCACGATGCATACTTGGTCATGTCCTTTTCAACACAACCACTGATTTTAAACACAGTCTCCATCTTTTCTATCCACCGGGTTAAACCGATCGGTCCTTCTGTTCCACTGAATGATGAGGGCTTGCAAGCTTGAAAAGTTTTGTAAGTGCACCCCACACGAGGATTTGGGTTAACTGCAGCACCTCTTGCAGCCTCGACCCATAACATTCTGTCGTTCACTCGCTGATTGATGAGTTCCTGGATTTCTTGTTCCGTCATTCGGTTCAATCGCGCCATATTCTTCTATAAGAATGAAAAGAAAATAATTATTCACATGGAATATTATAGATGTAGTGTATATTTACAGTACATTATAGCTTATTAATAATATGAACCAGGTATTATTATAAAAGCCTTTTCTTCTTATTAGCGTTTTATAATTATATCTAGGGTAGTACCTACCCGTTAATGTTCATACTTAATAGCTTAGTACCGAACCAATTACTACAATCTAAATAATACTTAACCATGGAAAATTATTGCATTTCACACTTCACTATTTTACATATGCTTATCTTACATCGAACATTAAGCAAACCACACTAATAATATTATACAAAACATTATATGATCATATGGTTTAATACGGCAGCGCATCGTTTGGTCTATTTTCTAGGACGTTTAGTTCCAATGAATGGCCTAACGCTTATCCTAGCTGTCTGCCTATATTTTGGCGGTGGGGCTGAAGAACTAGATGCCGGGACAGTACGAATAGGAATAGCGGGAATAGGGGTGGTAGTGTTTAGTGGAGTTGGTGCCACATCATCCTCTCTAAACTCGGGATTTGAATTTTCTAATTCATTAGCTTTTCGTTTCTTTCCTTGTTCGAACTTGTCTTTCGTAATTTCCTCGGGTTCACTTTCCTCCTCGGGTTCACTTTCCAGATTTTCTATAGTTGGTTCATCCGGAATTTGTGAGTCTTCCCCAAAGATATTATTTTCGTCATCGGATAGGTTAATGACTGGAACACCATCTGAAGATTCTGATTCAGAGTCGCTGAACGTGATGATAAGTTTTGAGCCCGACATCTATCACACAACAACTAACCCATTAGTACTACATAATATTTACATATAAATTTTAACCAACAATGATAAGCAATGGTTTTTAAATCAAACCCGGTCAAAGTCCAGACTTACTAATGTATCCTAACGACTTATCAGTTAGACACACTAATGCAAACCTGGTTCACTAAGACCACCGCTCTGATACCACATGTCATAACCCGTCCTTAACCATAAGAACGTGTTAGATAACGTATGATTTCATTGCGAGGTATTGACCTCTATATGCGACATTTTTTTTTAAAGAAAAACTGCATATATTATACATTACAAACCATGATCCTTATTTTTGATACAAGCTTTGGACAAAATAAAGATGATTATCGTTTAGCGATAATCTTCGACTTACAAACTTTACAAATGATAATAACAACACGATTTCGAGCATATTTTACAACACAAATCCTTGGGTATGCAGTTTTATTTTTGACACAAATATGCGTACGCAAGATCCTGCTCAAATTCAACATAATGCAGCGGAAGCTTTAGTAATCACCTGAGAATAGACATGTTTTAAAAGGTCAACATAAAGTTGGTGAGATATAGGTTTAGTGCCGGCAGCAATATATATATATAGACCACAAGATTTCGTATATAAATAGTTTAATAAAAATATTCTAAGTGGTTGAGCACTTGGTAACCATACTTAACATTTAATCACGTCGCATATTCCCTTTATTATGAAATCTTACTACACCGTACCAAGTGTAGTCACGAAACGAAGTACTGTGCAACCGTTGAATACTGGTCGTCCAGTCCAGTTGGGGTTGTCAGGCCCGATAGATCTATCAACAGGATTCGCGTTTACAATACCGCTGTAAATAACAGTTACCAAGCTACAGGGAAGTATGCCAGTGGTACAACTCAACGTAGAATATATTTTTCAGTTACTTGTGTCCATAACGTAAAACATAAAATACATGTATTCTCATCCCGAAATATTTAGAGTTTAAAAGTGGGACTATATACTCACTTTCGTCTTGAAGATATATATATAATTTGACTTGGTCTCCGGTTGATATCACGAACCTATCCATATATAATATATCAATACCTTTTCTTTTTAAACAAACGTCACATATATATACTTGTTATACTTTTAATACTTTGAATAATTCCTTAGTCCGTAGTTAGCAGTTCGTTGTTAGTAATTCAATTTTAATGGTTCATTTTTAGATGTTTAATATACCCGCAATGAAATAAATAAAACCCCCAACGAAATAAATAAAACCCCATAGTATATGTATTGGTCGAGATTAATCTTGACCCATGGTACCGGTGTTGTCAAATGACGTGTTGCGTACATAAAGTACCGGTGTTGTCAAATGACGTGTTGCGTACAATCATGGGATCTTATGATTAATCTTCTCGTGTTGTTTACGGGTGATCCTGAACCATATAAAATTGAATTATAAGTACATATATATAAAATATCATGTTAACTTAAAAAGATGTGATTTATTTAATTTTTTCCCAATTATTTTCGTGGCTAAACTAGTCTTGGATATCCGATTTTGTTTCGGTCATAGTTTCTTCGTTACAACTCCGTTTTCGTTGATTCAACTTGCCATCTCCTTGGATCGAGTCCCTCTTTAAGACTATGAACTGTAAATACCTTAGTTTGTATTCGAAATCACAGGTCATAGGTCAAACTTTAGTGAAACTTATGAAGTTAATCATTTTCCATCATGTAAACAACCTTAAATGATTATTTTTCTAAAAATACTTATACTTTGAATTAAATCATGAAATTTTTATGTGTTATCATATTCATATTAAAAATCATTTTTCCAGAAGATAAACTTCCAATTCAAAGTTTAAGATGGTTTTTAATTATCCAACCCAAAACAGTCCCCGGTTGCACTCCGACGTCGTAAAAACAGTTTTTAAGGTGTTCTTTGAAAAACCAAGTTATACCTTGTTAAATTAGCATGTAATTAAGTTATATTATAGGTCTTGAAGTATTTTAAAAGTTAAGTTAGAAGGATCTATTTAGTTTGCGAACAAGTTTGAAATCATTCAAACTATGTTCTAGTTTATAAACTCTTATATATATAGCTTTAAATATATGAATTGAAAAAGAGTTGAAGTAGAGTTTTTACCTCAAGTTTAAAATGTAAAGTTGCTGGAAAGAAGTAGTAAAATAAAAGTTGAGAGAGTTCTTGCAAGTGTGTGTGAAAATTGGAAGTAAAATTTGGAAAATGAATGTGTAAAAATGAGTTAGAAATGGTGCTTATTTATAGACTTGAAAATTTGGTTTTTAGTGAAAATATCTAAGATAAGTTAAAATTTATTATGTCATGAATGACATATTATTCCAATAATTGAAGATTTCTATTGGTATATACCAATAGTAAATACTTCTAGAAGCTGTGTATAGTACCCTAGATATACGTATAGGATTATTGAGGAAACGGAACGAGAATTCAAATATAACTATCTTTTGTAAATATACTTATATTGTTTTATGTATAAAAGCCCTTTAAAAATGATTAAATACATTACTTATACGATATATGTATAAACATTATAAATCATCAGTATTTATGTCAAATAACGTTACGTGGGTTATTGTTTTGAAAACTTAAGTTAGTAGTTTCAAAATATACTTATGACTTTTTGTTATTAATACAAAATGAGATATTAAAACATCCTTAGATCATGTTAAATATGTATGTATAATTATCATATATTGTATAGTTCGTGATATCATCGGTCAAACTAGACGGTCAAACGTTGTGTAAAACTCTTTTCAAAAACATAAGTCTCAACAATTTGGATTGCTTATCATGTTGGTAAGGTTTAATTTATGTAAATATTAATCTCATAAGTATAGAACGATCGGAAAAGTGCGGGTCGTTACATCAACCAACCGACCAAGGTTAATTATGGTCAATGGTGTTTCCGCCAAGGAAGCAAAATATTGGGAGGATTACCAATTCTCCGATGAATCGGATTCCGACGAGAATTCCGATGATGTTATAGAAATTACCCCAACTGAATTTAAAAAGGTAAAAGAAAATAATAAGGGAAAGGGCATAAAAATAGAGAAATCTAATTCCAACCCCGATGAACTTTATATGTATCGTCAAACCCCGAAGCCCTTAAGTTGTAACAATGACCCAGGAACCTCTAAACCACCAGATTTTTCTAAACCGTTGTGGAAAACGACAGCTCGTATTAGGGGAACATCATATATCCCTAGAAACTTGGCAAAAAGAACCAAAACCGAAGAAGAAGAAATGAGCGAGTCGGAATAAGATAGTTGTATTCGTGTGGGGTAATATATGTAATATAGTGTGCTTATGCTTTATGATATATGTAAAAATTGCTTGTATTAATAAGTATTTTTTTTATGAATCTAACTCTTGTCTATTTTACAGTATAAAAACACAAAATGGATAGACAACCCAATATTTTAAGAGACCTACCCGGAGACATGATTGATGAAATCTTGTCTAGAGTCGGTCAGAATTCTTCGGCATAACTATTTACGGCGAAATCAGTTTGTAAGACATTCGAAGAACGTTCCAAGAATGTCTTGGTTTATAAGAGACTTTCGTTTGAAAGATGGGGGATATCACATTGGGAAACCCATAAGTTACGATGTGTTTACTTTGACGCATATATTGCGGAGAACCCAAATGCTATTTTACGCAACGGGTTAAGAAATTATTTTGACTCAATGTATCCGAATATAGGACTTCATGATTTAGAAAAAGCGGCTAAAATGCAACATAAAGAAGCATGCTATGCTTACGGGTTAGATATGTTCGCTTCTCACCAAAGTGAGAAAAAGAACATCGGGCTACAACTATTAAACAAAACGTTCCCACAAGTGACGGAGTCGGTAATTGGGGTAAGAAATGAGGTTTTTAGGTTATTACGAGACTGTTGGTCATTACGTAACCCTCGTCCCTTTGACGACATTACAACACGCTGTCTTATCAACGGCCATAACGGTTATGTTCCACAAGACCAAGGATGGGAAGTAGTCCTAGTAAAACCAGAATGCATGACTTGTTTCTGGACGTATGAATTACGTGTCTTTATTGCCTTTGCTGAACGACTTGTGTACTAGCTAGAATTATCTTCACAACTATCTTGTATGAAAGTTATTGTGTGCTATATTTCATGCTTTATGTAAAATAAGCGGTATTGTAAGTTTGTAAAATATTGTATAAAAGTTTGAACGCGAAATATTATTATAATCAGTTTTTCATATAGAATTGTAGTAGTTGAATTGTATATTAGCTACTAAGTATGAACTTAACGGGTAGGTACTACCCGAATTTAAACTTATAAAACGCTAATATGAAGAAAAAGCTTTTATAAATGAGTTCATATTATGCTACGAAATACTATTAACTACTCTTAATATTCTGTATGATTAACTTGTTCCATTTGATTATTTTGAAGGAAATGGCACCGACTACTCGACACACCGTGAATATGAATGAAGAGGAATTCCGTACTTTTCTAGCTTCAAACATAGCCGCAGTACAGGCTGCGCTACATACTAACAATAACCTTGGATCTAGCAGTACAAGAAATCGTGTAGGATGCACCTACAAAGAATTCACTGCCTGCAAACCTTTGGAATTTGATGGAACCGAAGGACCGATCGGATTGAAACGGTGGACCGAGAAGGTCGAATCGGTGTTTGCCATAAGTAAGTGTACTGAAGAGGACAAAGTGAAGTACGCTACGCATACCTTCACAGGTTCTGCGTTAACATGGTGGAATACCTATCTAGAGCATGTGGGACAAGACGATGCGTACGCACTACCATGGTCAGCATTCAAGCACTTGATGAACGAGAAGTACCGTCCCAGAACCGAGGTCAATAAGCTCAAGACAGAACTTAGAAGGTTACGAACCCAAGGATTTGATATTACCACGTACGAAAGACGATTCACAGAATTGTGCCTATTGTGTCCGGGAGCATTCGAAGATGAGGAAGAGAAGATCGACGCGTTTGTGAAAGGATTACCGGAAAGAATCCAAGAAGATATAAGTTCACACGAGCCCGCCTCCATACAACAGGCATGTAGAATGGCTCACAAACTAGTGAACCAGATTGAAGAAAGAATTAAAGAACGGACTGCTGAAGAGGCCAATGTGAAGCAAGTCAAAAGAAAGTGGGAGGAAAACGGTGATAAGAATCACCAATACAACAACAACAACAATTACAATAATAATCGCAACAATTATCCCAACAATCGCAACATCAATCGCAACTACAACAAACGGCCCAACAACAACAACAACAACAACAGCAACTACAACAATCGTCCCAACAACAATAATAATCGCAACAACAACAACAATCAGAAGCAGCTATGCCAAAGGTGTGAAAAGTATCACTCGGGGTTCTGCACCAAATTTTGCAACAAGTGTAAAAGAAATGGTCATAGCGCGGTGAAGTGTGAGGTCTACGGACCAGGGGTTAACAGAACGAAAGGAACAAATGGTGTCGGAACGAGTAATGGCGGAGCAAGTAGTGTCGGAGCAAGTTATGCCAATATAGTTTGTTATAAATGTGGAAAATCGGGCCACATTATTAGAAATTGCCCGAACCAGGAGAACACGAATGAACAAGGCCGCGGAAGAGTTTTCAATATTAATGCGGCAGAGGCACAGGAAGACCCGGAGCTTGTTATGGGTACGTTTCTTATTGACAATAAATCTGCTTACATTTTATTTGATTCGGGTGCGGATAGAAGCTATATGAGTAGAGATTTTTGTGCTAAATTAAGTCGTCCATTGACGCCATTGGATAGTAAATTTTTACTCGAATTATCAAAAAGTAAATTAATTTCAGCAGATAATATATGTCGGAATCGAGAAATTAAACTGGGTAGCGAAATATTTAAGATTGATTTGATACCAGTAGAGTTAGGGAGTTTTGATGTAATAGTTGGCATGGACTGGCTGAAGAAGGTGAAAGCAGAGATAGTATGTTATAAAAATGCAATTCGCATTGTACGAGAAGAAGGAGAACCCTTAATGGTGTACGGAGAAAAGGGCAACATGAAGCTACATCTTATTAGTAATTTGAAGGCACAAAAACTAATAAGAAAAGGTTGCTATGCTGTTCTAGCACACGTCGAGAAAGTACAAACTGAAGAAAAGAGCATCAATGATGTTCCCGTCGCAAAAGAATTTCCCGATGTATTTCTGAAAGAATTACCGGGACTACCTCCACATCGATCTGTTGAATTTCAAATAGATCTTGTACCAGGAGCTGCACCAATAGCTTGTGCTCCTTATAGACTCGCACCCAGCGAGATGAAAGAACTTCAAAGCCAACTGCAAGAACTGTAACACCCCAGCTTAACATGACCACAATATTGTCCGCTTTGCCCGCAGGCGCACGGCTTTTTCTTGGCGACCACACACGAGAAGCACTTTCCCAGGAGGTCACCCATCCTGGTAGTGCTCTCGCCCGAGCACGCTTAACCACAACGTACTCGCACTTCGACTCAGCCTGTGATCCCAAAACGCGTTGTGTCATTTAAGCGTGAGTATTACCTTATAATCCCATGATCACTCATGTTCGTGGGCGATGTGGGATTTGCCTAGGGTGTTACATTCACCCCCTTAGGGACTCATCGTCCTCGATGAGGTTTGCCCCACCACCCTCAACGTCACATGAGTGGCTCTGACACCATTCTGTAACACCCCAGCTTAACATGACCACAATATTGTCCGCTTTGCCCGCAGGCGCACGGCTTTTTCTTGGCGACCACACACGAGAAGCACTTTCCCAGGAGGTCACCCATCCTGGTAGTGCTCTCACCCGAGCACGCTTAACCACAACGTACTCGCACTTCTACTCAGCCTGTGATCCCAAAACGCGTTGTGTCATTTAAGCGTGAGTATTACCTTATAATCCCATGATCACTCATGTTCGTGGGCGATGTGGGATTTGCCTAGGGTGTTACAAGAACTATTAGAATGTGGTTTCATTCGACCAAGCACATCACCATGGGGAGCTCCTGTTTTGTTTGTCAAGAAGAAGGATGGTACATTTAGGTTGTGTATTGACTACAGAGAGTTGAACAAACTTACCATCAAAAACCGTTATCCACTGCCGAGAATTGATGACTTATTTGTTCAACTACAAGGCTCGTCGGTTTATTCGAAGATCGATTTACATTCTGGATATCATCAAATGCGAGTAAAGGAGGATGATATTCCAAAAACTACTTTTAGGACGCGTTATGGTCATTACGAGTTTATGGTTATGCCATTTGGATTGACTAACGCACCAGCTGTGTTCATGGACCTTATGAACCGAGTGTGTGGGCCATATCTTGACAAGTTTGTCATTGTTTTCATCGATGACATACTTATTTACTCAAAGAATGATCAAGAGCACGAAGAACATTTGAGAAAAGTGCTAGAAGTATTGAGGAAAGAAAAACTGTACGCTAAGTTTTCAAAGTGTACATTTTGGTTGGAAGAAGTTCAATTCCTCGGTCACATAGTGAACAAAGAAGGTATCCAGGTGGACCCGGCAAAGATTGAAACCTTTGAAAAGTGGGAAACCACAAAAACTCCGAAGCATATACGTCAATTTTTAGGATTGGCTGGTTACTACAGAAGATTCATCCAAGATTTCTCCAAAATAGCAAAACCCTTGACTGCATTAACGCATAAAGGGAAGAAATTTAAATGGAAGGATGAAAAAGAGAAGGCATTTCAATTATTGAAGAAAAAGCTAACTACGGCACCTATATTGTCATTGCCTGAAGGGAATGATGATTTTGTGATTTATTGTGACGCATCAAAGCAAGGTCTCGGTTGTGTATTAATGCAACGGACGAAGGTGATTGCTTATGCGTCTAGACAATTGAAGATTCAAGAGCAAAATTATACGACGCATGATTTGGAATTAGGCGCGGTTGTTTTTGCATTAAAGACTTGGAGGCACTACTTATATGGGGTCAAAAGTATTATATATACCGACCACAAAAGTCTTCAACACATATTTAATCAGAAACAACTGAATATGAGGCAGCGTAGGTGGATTGAATTGTTGAATGATTACGACTTTGAGATTCGTTACCACCCGGGGAAGGCAAATGTGGTAGCCGACGCCTTGAGCAGGAAGGATAGAGAACCCATTCGAGTAAAATCTATGAATATAATGATTCACACTAACCTTACTACTCAAATAAAGGAGGCGCAACAAGGAGTTTTAAAAGAGGAAAATTTAAAGGATGAAATACCCAAAGGATCGGAGAAGCATCTTAATATTCGGGAAGACGGAACCCGGTATAGGGCTGAAAGAATTTGGGTACCAAAATTTGGAAATATGAGAGAAATGGTACTTAGAGAAGCTCATAAAACCAGATACTTAATACATCCGAGAACGGGGAAGATGTACAAGGATCTTAAGAAACATTTTTGGTGGCCAGGTATGAAAGCCGATATTGCTAAATATGCAGGAGAATGTTTGACGTGTTCTAAGGTCAAAGCTGAACATCAGAAACCATCAGGTCTACTACAACAACCTGAAATCCCGGAATGGAAATGGGAAAACATTACCATAGATTTCATTACTAAATTGCCAAGGACTGCAAGTGGTTATGATACTATTTGGGTAATAGTTGATCGTCTCACCAAGTCAGCACACTTCCTGCCAATAAGAGAAGATGACAAGATGGAGAAGTTAGCACGACTGTATTTGAAGGAAGTCGTCTCCAGACATGGAATACCAATCTCTATTATCTCTGATAGGGATGGCAGTTTTATTTCAAGATTCTGGCAGACATTACAACAAGCATTAGGAACTCGTCTAGACATGAGTACTGCCTATCATCCACAAACTGATGGGCAGAGCGAAAGGATGATACAAACGCTTGAAGACATGCTACGAGCTTGTGTTATTGATTTCGGAAACAGTTGGGATCGACATCTACCGTTAGCAGAATTTTCCTACAACAACAGCTACCATTCAAGCATTGAGATGGCGTCGTTTGAAGCACTTTATGGTAGAAAGTGCAGGTCTCCGATTTTTTGGAGTGAAGTGGGGGATAGACAGATTACAGGTCCGGAGATAATACAAGAAACTACCGAGAAAATCATCCAAATTCAACAAAGATTGAAAACCGCCCAGAGTCGACAAAAGAGCTACACTGACATTAAAAGAAAAGATATAGAATTTGAAATTGGAGAGATGGTCATGCTTAAAGTTGAACCTTGGAAAGGCATTGTTCGATTTGGTAAACGAGGAAAAATAAATCTAAGGTATATTGGACCATTCAAGATTATTGATCGTGTCGGACCAGTAGCTTACCAACTGGAGCTACCTCAACAACTCGCGGCTGTACATAACACTTTCCACGTCTCAAATTTGAAGAAATGTTTTGCTAAAGAAGATCTCACTATTCCGTTGGACGAAATCCAAATCAATAAAAAACTTCAATTCATTGAAGAACCCGTCGAAATAATGGATCGTGAGGTTAAGAGACTTAAACAAAATAAGATACCGATTGTTAAGGTTCGATGGAATGCTCGTAGAGGACCCGAGTTCACCTGGGAGTGTGAAGATCAGATGAAGAAGAAATACCCGCATTTATTTCCAGAAGATATGTCAACACCTCCAACTGCTTAAAATTTTGGGACGAAATTTATTTAACGGGTAGGTACTGTAGTGACCCGAACTTTTCCATGTTTATATATATATATATATATTAAATTAAATTGTTATTTACATGATTAAGTGTTTCCAACATGTTAAGCAATCAAACTTGTTAAGACTTGATTAATTGAAATAGGTTTCATATAGACAATTGACCACCCAAGTTGACCGGTGATTCACGAACGTTAAAACTTGTAAAAACTATACGATGACATATATATGGTTATATATATAGTTAACATGATTTTATTATAAGTATGTATCTCATTAGGTATTTTAACAATGAGTTATATACATAAAAATGAGACTATTAATTTAAAAAACTCGAAAACGATATATATAACGATTATCGTTATAACAACGTCTTACTAGGTACATATGAATCATATTAAGATATTGATACACTTGGTTAATTATGTTAAATGATAAGTAAATATATTATTAAGTGTATTAACAATGAAATACATATGTAAAAATAAGACTACTAACTTAATAATTTCGAAACGAGACATATATGTAACGATTATCGTTGTAACGACATTTAACTGTATATATATCATACTAAGATATATTATATATCATAATATCATGATAATATAATAATTTAACATCTCATTTGTTATAATAAATAATGGGTTAACAACATTCAACAAGATCGTTAACCTAAAGGTTTCAAAACAACATTTACATGTAACGACTAACGATGACTTAATGACTCAGTTAAAATGTATATACATGTAGTGTTTTAATATGTATTCATACACTTTTGAAAGACTTCAAGACACTTATCAAAATACTTCTACTTAACAAAAATGCTTACAATTACATCCTCGTTCAGTTTCATCAACAATTCTACTCGTATGCACCTGTATTCGTACTCGTACAATACACAGCTTTTAGATGTATGTACTATTGGTATATACACTCCAATGATCAGCTCTTAGCAGCCCATGTGAGTCACCTAACATATGTGGGAACCATCATTTGGCAACTAGCATAAAATATCTCATAAAATTACAAAAATATGAGTAATCATTCATGACTTATTTACATGAAAACAAAATTACATATCCTTTATATCTAATCCATACACCAACGACCAAAAACACCTACAAACACTTTCATTCTTCAATTTTCTTCATCTAATTGATCTCTCTCAAGTTCTATCTTCAAGTTCTAAGTGTTCTTCATATATTCTACAAGTTCTAGTTACATAAAATCAAGAATACTTTCAAGTTTGCTAGCTCACTTCCAATCTTGTAAGGTGATCATCCAACCTCAAGAAATCTTTGTTTCTTACAGTAGGTTATCATTCTAATATAAGGTAATAATCATATTCAAACTTTGGTTCAATTTCTATAACTATAACAATCTTATTTCAAGTGATGATCTTACTTGAACTTGTTTTCGTGTCATGATTCTGCTTCAAGAACTTCGAGCCATCCAAGGATCCGTTGAAGCTAGATCTATTTTTCTCTTTTCCAGTAGGTTTATCCAAGGAACTTAAGGTAGTAATGATGTTCATAACATCATTCGATTCATACATATAAAGCTATCTTATTCGAAGGTTTAAACTTGTAATCACTAGAACATAGTTTAGTTAATTCTAAACTTGTTCGCAAATAAAAGTTAATCCTTCTAACTTGACTTTTAAAATCAACTAAACACATGTTATATATCTATATGATATGCTAACTTAATGATTTAAAACCTGGAAACACGAAAAACACCGTAAAACCGGATTTACGCCGTCGTAGTAACACCGCGGGCTGTTTTGGGTTAGTTAATTAAAAACTATGATAAACTTTGATTTAAAAATTGTTATTCTGAGAAAATGATTTTTATTATGAACATGAAACTATATCCAAAAATTATGGTTAAACTCAAAGTGGAAGTATGTTTTCTAAAATGGTCATCTAGACGTCGTTCTTTCGACTGAAATGACTACCTTTACAAAAACGACTTGTAACTTATTTTTCCGACTATAAACCTATACTTTTTCTATTTAGATTCATAAAATAGATTTCAATATGAAACCATAGCAATTTGATTCACTCAAAACGGATTTAAAATGAAGAAGTTATGGGTAAAACAAGATTGGATAATTTTTCTCATTTTAGCTACGTGAAAATTGGTAACAAATCTATTCCAACCATAACTTAATCAACTTGTATTGTATATTATGTAATCTTGAGATACCATAGACACGTATACAATGTTTCGACCTATCATGTCGACACATCTATAT
Organism: Rutidosis leptorrhynchoides; assembly: GCF_046630445.1. Classification (NCBI taxonomy): domain Eukaryota; kingdom Viridiplantae; phylum Streptophyta; class Magnoliopsida; order Asterales; family Asteraceae; genus Rutidosis; species Rutidosis leptorrhynchoides. The sequence goes on along the minus strand of NC_092343.1, from coordinate 78,637,818 downwards.
ATATTTCGGAACAACCATAGACACTCTATATGTGAATGTTGGAGTTAGCTATACAGGGTTGAGGTTGATTCCAAAATATATATAGTTTGAGTTGTGATCAATACTGAGATACGTATACACTGGGTCGTGGATTGATTCAAGATACTATTTATCGATTTATTTCTGTACATCTAACTGTGGACAACTAGTTGTAGGTTACTAACGAGGACAGCTGACTTAATAAACTTAAAACATCAAAATATATTAAAAGTGTTGTAAATATATTTTGAACATACTTTGATATATATGTATATATTGTTATAGGTTTGTGAATCAACC